>NW_026112194.1:127500-196087 GCF_024679095.1 Eriocheir sinensis | reverse complement strand
TCGATGACGACCTTGAAATGTACAGCGTCTTAAGGCAGTCACTTAATAACAGCGACTCACTGATATTAGGAGACTTTAACCTCCCCCATATCGACTGGGCGACACTGTCAGGTACAGAAGGCGAGTCACATAGAATGATCGAATTTCTAGAAGAAAATTATCTAAGCCAAATGGTTTCTGAGCCAACTCGACAAAATAATATACTCGACCTTGTTATAACGACCCAAGATAACCTAATCAGTAGTGTCACGGTAGGAGAACACCTCGGTTCTTGCGATCATAAATTAGTGCGCGTCGACATTAAAGCTCAATCATCAGTGACTGAAAATAAAGTAAAGGTGCCCAATTTCAAAAGAGCTAACTTCGTAGAAATCCGACAAAATCTAACAGAAATACAACTATCAGATGATTGCAACGTAGAGGCAGCCTGGCTAAGCCTTACAAATCACTTACTCACTCAGCAGAACACATTCGTCCCCTTGTGCGAGAAGCGAATTAACACTAATAAAAGCCCACCGTGGTTTAATAGCGAAATTAAACAATCAGTCAATGAGAGAAAATTGTTTTACAGGTTAAAGAAAGAACAAAGCACGCCCGAAAACATTAGACTTTATAATGATGCCAGGCGACGAGTAAAAAGACTAGTAGGTCAGGCAAAGCGTAGATACGAAGAAAATATTGCAGCCAACTGTAAAAATAATCCGAAATCTTTCTTCAGTTACATAAACAACAGAAAGGCGATCAAAAGTGGTATTGGACCTTTAACAAACAGCGACGGTGCACTAGTGACTGACAGCCAACACATTGCAAACCTCTTAAACAATTACTTTTCCTCGGTGTTTAATACTAACAGTCTTCCTCTCGCTACCACCAACACCAGTACTATTGTAAATCTCGAGCATGCATTGCCTAATTTTGAAATAACAACCGATGAAGTCCTTAAAGCTCTCCATTCACTTAAAACAAATAAAAGTCCTGGACCTGACAAAGTATATCCAACTCTGCTGAAAGAAACAAAGAGCGAAATACTCTCCTCCTCACAACCGTATTCAATATGTCCTTGCGACAAGGCATCGTCCCTTCAGATTGGAAAAAGGCTAACGTGACACCGATTTTCAAGAAAGGAGACAAAAAGTACCAGGTAATTACAGGCCCATTAGTCTAACTTCGGTTGTAGGTAAGCTACTTGAGGGCATAATTAGAGACAAAATTGTGAATTACCTTGAAAGCCACTCATTGATTGGGGACTCACAACATGGCTTCCGAAACAAAAGATCCTGCCTATCAAACCTATTAACCTTTATAACGACCTCTTCACTGTTTATGACGTAACCAAATCACTGGACGTAGTCTATCTTGATTTCAGAAAGCGTTTGATAAAGTCCCGCATCATAAATTACTTTACAAATTAAAGCAAATAGGTATTGACGGTCAAGTAAACCAATGGATCGCGAATTGGTTGAGCAACAGACAACAAAGAGTAGTGATTGACGGATTTAACTCAGAGTGGGCGCCTGTCACTAGTGGCGTCCCTCAGGGCTCGGTCCTTGGCCCAGTGCTCTTCATTATTTACATCAACGACGTGGATGTTGGACTCAATAACCGCATTAGTAAATTTGCAGACGACACAAAGATTGGCAACTCGGTTCTCACTGACGAAGACAGGCAAAGCCTCCAAGAGGATTTGCACAAAATTTCAGCTTGGTCGGATAGATGGGAGATGCCCTTTAACGTAGACAAGTGCCAGGTCCTTCAAGTTGGAACGAGGAATAAGAAGTTCGAATACGAAATGCGCGGCGTTAAACTCAAAAGCGTTCAATGCGTCAAAGACTTGGGGGTCAAAATCGCGTCAAACCTCAAATTCTCACAGCAATGCATCGATGCAGCAAATAAAACGAACAGAATGTTGGGCTTCATTAAAAGAAACTTTGTATTCAAGAATAAAGATGTAATACTCCCGCTCTACAACAGTTTAGTCAGACCCAACTTGGAATATGCGGTACAGTTTTGGTCTCCCCACCATGCAAAGGATATTGCTAAATTAGAAGGTGTTCAGCGTCGGGCAACGAAAATGATCCCTTCCTTGCGCAACAAATCCTACGAAGAAAGGCTTTCTACCCTTAACATGTTCTCTCTTGAGAAACGTCGCCTCCGAGGAAAACTGATCGAATGTTTTAAAATACTTAATGGTTTCACGAATGTAGACAGATCAACATTGTTTATGATCGATGACACTTTGCGCACGAGGAACAATGGCGTAAAACTCAGATGTAAACAAGTAAATTCAGACTGCACCAAATTTTTCTTCACCAACGTTGTAGTGCGAGAATGGAATAAGCTTCCACCGTCAGTGGTCCAGTGTAACACGATTGACTCCTTCAAAAATGAGCTCGACCGTCACTTCCTTCAACTTAATATCAACTAGAGTAGAAATGCAACGTTTTGGAGTCTTCTGATTAATGTAAAATCACTTAGGTTTAAGGACAGACCACCAAGTCTGGACCATGGGGTCTGTGTGGTCTGATTTTCTATGTAAATCTATGTAAATCTCTCTCTCTCTCTCTCTCTCTCTCTCTCTCTCTCTCTCTCTCTCTCTCTCTCTCTCTCTCTCTCTCTCTCTCTCTCTCTCTCTCTCTCTCTCTCTCTCTCTCGCGTTTATTCAACCTGATTTATTAGGTTATAATACAGAAATTGTGGGTTTATATGATAAATTTGGCTTTAGTCCTTACCATTGTATTGTACAGATTATATAACCGACTTTATTTCCACACCACCCGAGAGGTAAAAGTCATGGCGCGTTTTTTTTAAGAGGTATATATCCCCGATAGGCCTATTCCTCTCTTCACTGCATCTTGGATGACTTAGGATGAATGCTCATCAGAAGATGTGAGAGTGATGATGAAAGAATCAATGAAGTTGTCAATCACGACATCTCTCTCTGCATCCTATGACTGCAGTTTTTCCGCGTGCCGGACAGCATTCTTCCAGATTTCCTTGGTAACATTTTGTATTGATTCTTCTATGAGTGGTTTTAGGTCGGCAGTCTTGAATGTTTTTTTTTTTCTAGATGTAGCCTTTAACTTGAGCCCAAACCAGCTCATTGGTGTTGTAGTGACAGTGGTATGGTGGCAGGCGCACTACTCTTATGTCCGTGATCTGAAGCCATCTTGTCGACAACGTAGTTTGTGTCGGCAGAAGAGACGTGTTGACTTACAAGATGCAGAAGGTCTGTCTTGAGGATAACTTCTGGCACTGCTACGCCCCTCTTCTCCAGCCATTCTCGTATCGTAGCTTTGTTGTTTGCAGATGTTGGTGGCTTGTGAATTTTTCTTGAGTGATAAGATGCATTATCCATCACAATTACTAACGCTGAAGGAATGTTTGGTAAGAGTTGATGTGTGAACCACTTTTCAAATGTTTCTGCATTCATCTGATCATGGTAATCCCCGACATTTTTGCCTGGAAAACAAGGGCGGCCCCAGGAACAAATCATCGAGCTAATAGGGTACTGGGATTTATTTCAAGGAGCGTAAGCAACAGAAGCCCCAGTCTTCCTCAAACTATATTTAGCATTAGTTAGACCTCATCTTGACTATGCGGTTCAGTTCTGGTCACCTTACTATATAATGGATATCAAAATGTTAGAATCGGTGCAGAGGAGGATGACTAAGATGATTCAGGGGTTGAGAAACTTGCCATACGAGGAAAGACTCAAACAGTTAAACTTGCATTCTCTAGAAAGGCGAAGGGTGCGTGGAGACATGATCGAGGTTTATAAATGGATGAAGGGCTTTAATAAGGGAGACATTCATAAGGTTTTGTTGGTAAGAGAACCGGGTAGGACACGAAGTAATGGGTTTAAACTGGATAAATTCAGATTCAACAGGGACATAGGCAAAAATTGGTTTACTAACAGGGTGGTGGATGAGTGGAATGGGCTTAGCAGTCATGTGGTGAGTGCCAATACAATTGTCACATTCAAAAATAGACTAGATAAATTCATGGACAGCGATATTAGGTGGGGTTAGATACACGGGAGCTTAGGGTCAAAGGAGCTGCCTAGTACAGGCCTACCGGCCTCTTGTAGACTCCTGCGTTCTTATGTTCTTATGATCCAGCGTGCAGAATGATCAAGCGGCCTCCCTTCCCAGTCGGCACCCTCACTCCTATAGCCTGTCCTGCATTTTCTTCGTGCACCCAACATTTGGAAACCGTGTAGTTTTGGTTAACCCACGACTCGTCCAAATATACGATGTTCTTGTCTGAGCTTAAGTGTTTCCTTATTTCTCTTAAAAACTTGTTTCGTGCATATTGCACATCATTATTTTCCAAGAGGAATTTTCGCCCATCAACCTTTGCATGGTGAAATCCGATTTTCTTCAGAACTTTTCTCAGTGTTTCACGGCTGCCAGGATATGAGAGGTTGTTCTTCACTTCTTCATGAATTTTTTCGAGTGTGGGGATTTCTTTTCTTGCGTAGAACTGCAAAACTGTTATGTGCAGTACACCTCCATTGAAGTTATCAAAGAAGTCCATGATGTAACAAACTAGCTTGCAGGTAACATACCAAAGCTGTCGAGATTGATGTCTATGGCGGAATGAAGTGTGCTGTTGCCACATGTACCTTGTTGAGTCGGGACCGGAGCTTCGACACTCTAAGCAGACATTCTCTCGAAACCACGACGAGTGTTTTCCTTGTTCTTGTACCTTGTTGAGCCGGGACTCAACTACCTCTCTACCACCGCTATTACCCTCTATAGTCGGAGTCTAGACCATCTAGACCATGCATCAACCATTTAGATGGCATACCAAAGTAGATTCATGACACGTAGACCGCAATATAAAGTGTAGATCACATACCAAAGTAGATTCATGACAAACCAAAGTAGCACCAATGGGTGTTTGTTTATATATCAGAAGAAGCAGTCAAGAAAAAACAAAAAAATAAAACACGTAGAGAAAATGCAAAACTACTCCTCCTTACTACCTGAACAAAGGACTTGTTTAATGGTTGACTAAGAAATTGTTTTTTGTTTTTTTCATATATCAGAAGCAGTAGAGGAAAAATAATAAAAAAATCGGGAAAAAAACGAAACTAATACTCCCAAAATGAAGTATTAATGAATTCCAAAAGATTATGTTCAGGTGTCTTGATCCTCCCCTCGCGTAAGAAAAAGTTCAAGTCATAGGAAGGTGGAAATTTAGACGAGACTTTGAAGATCAGTCACAATTTCATCTTCTCTTTAACAATATTTCGTGTGGCTTTCATGATATATAGGTCAGTCATATAATGCTGTTTGCTTTTATTAATGGTTGAGTGGTGAAGGAATGCATACACAATAATATAGGTCAGGGGTGCTCAACCCACTGTTTGAGGGCTGCATGTGGCCCTCAATAAAGTTTAATGCGGCCCTCGGCAAGTAACCAAAAAAATAACCTACTTATCCCTATCATAATACGTATAATATTAGTTCACATTTAATTTTAATGACATGTAGCAATATAAATTATATTATGATTGATATTACTGAATATCTTATTATAAGTGAACTTTATGACGTTATAGTATTATAATGATAAAAATGCTATTCCTCATCTGGCAGCCTGAAAGCTGGCTAGCCTCACTGATTTTGTTGACGTGAGTCCCGTGTTGCCACTCCTTGGCATTTTTTACTAGATCTTGGCTTTTGAGCTGGGACCTTGGCGCCTTGGCTATTTTCCCTTGAAAACAGGCTAATCTAGGCTTTTTTTTGGGGGGAAACTCCCTCCTGCTTGGCTATTCCCTTCGCTCATGTCCCTGCCCTCTCATCCCCCCACTCATCCTCTCAATCAGTCCTGGTCTCTGGCTCCCTACCCCTCTCCTACCCAACCGCTCCCTTCCGGGACTTCCCCACCGTTGCCCATCCACTCCTAGCCCTATCCCCTTACCCATCGTCTTCCACGCCACCTCCCCTGTACCCCTACCCAATTGAGTTCCCCACCCTCCCGGCACACAGCAGCCGCTCCACGTTTCCCCTCTCCCTGCCCAACAGCTAAATGGTGTCGCTCGTATATAGGTCTTCACTTTATTGTACTTTATAATTGCCCATTTCCCATGACCTGCAATTTATGTGAAAAGTGTTTTGATTACGACTCTTTCCGGAAGGTTACAATATATACACAACATAATCAGTATTATTAGTGTGCAGAATTCGTATATTAATTACTATGCATATTCACATTGCAGGAAATATGAGGCCCTTATCACACATTGCCCATCTAATGTGGCCCTGACACCCAATAATGTTGAGCACCACTGATATAAGTCATCACTTTTTCCTATTTTGGCAATATTTCAATGAGGCGTTAAGCTTATTATAATATTAGTTACATCATACACTCACTTTCTTTAGTTCAGGAGAGTAAAAGTTCGATGGGTCACTGATTAACTATTCCAAACACAACACTATCGAGTAACATCATTTCTAACTTTTCTCTAGGTAATATTTGGGGCTTAAAACATACGAGTGTCAGTAAGTCTTATATATATTAAACTTTCCCTTGCCTAAGATCGTGAACAAATGTAATAGTGTGTGGCTGCTACGCTAACACTCCCAAGCTAAGATATACAGATTCAGTTTTATATGTATTTAACTAACTCACATTATCTACCTGTCTTTCGCCTCTCAGTGTACTCCATTCTGTCCTGGCAAATTATCTATGACTTGACTTTCATCTACTACTTCTTCTTCTTTCTTTTTTTTTTCCTTTCTCTCTCTGTTGCTTTCTCTCTGTCTTTGTCTCTTGTTTCCTCTCTCTATCTCCTCCTTTCCTCCTGTTCTTCTTTCTTTTCTTTATTTGTTCCTTTATTTCTATCTCTTCGTCTTACCCAGCATCCTCGGTTATTCGTCTGTCATCATTTCTACACATAATACGACCTCCACAAGTCCACTTCTTACGCTCGATCTTAACATCTCCAACCTTATTCTGTCTCAAAACCCGTGACGCTCGCTCGCTTCCTTCCATTACCACTCCATCCCACGCAGCATCTTTGGTTGTCCGTCTGTCATCATTTCTACCCATGAAACGACCACCGTAAGTCATCTTTTTAGCTTAATCTTAACATCGCCATCCTTATACTGTTCTCCTAACCCATGATGCTTCCTTCTATCGTACCTCTCCATCTCACGCAGCATCTTTGGTTGTCCGTCTGTCATCATTTCTACCCATAACACGACGTGCCCAAGCCCACTCCTTAGTCTTAATCGTAATATATCCAGCCTTATTCTGTTCCCTAACCCATGATGCTTCCTTCCATCTTACCTCTCCATCTCACGCAGCATCTTTTCTCTCTCTCCTCTTTGACCACGTATCCGCCGTTTCTCTAGATCAAGACTAAACCGGGTGATACGACTCTGGCGCAGGAAGAAGAAGACGTCTCGTGTGACAAGTTTGGGAAGGAGAAGAAGAAAGCACATCAAAGCGGTCTCTGGTCTGGGTCCCCTGGCAGAAGAGGAAGGAGATATAGGGAAGGAAATCTGCAGGAGAGAGTGAGTTATACGCCGTATCGCTGTTCCAGTAATATCCCCATGTCGTGTTATATACCTAGGGTGAGGGTGTGCTGCTTGAAAACTTACGGGGAAAACAAAGGAGCGAGGGGTGAGGGGAGACCGGCGTGCAGGAATCCATCGCTTGAATTACTGAGTGAGTGTGTGAGTGCATGTGTGTGTGTGTGTGTGTGTGTGTGTGTGTGTGTGTGTGTGTGTGTGTGTGTGTGTGTGTGTGTGTTTGTGTGTCGGAATAAAGAAACGAAAGTCTTTGTACGGGAAATAAAGGAAGGAAGGAACAGGAGAAGAAGGAGGAGGAAGAGAAAGACATGACGAGTCTTATGATGCTGAAACAGAAAGAGGAGGAAGAAGAACGAGATGAATAAGATGATAGAGAAAAATATAATAAAGGAAGACGAGAAGGAGAAAGAGGAAGAAGAAAGAGGAGGAGGAGGTGACAAGTTATATGACGCTGAAGAGAGCGAAAGAAGAATAAGAAGAACAAGATGATAAAGAAGAAAACTATAATATCAACAGCAACAAGAGAAAGAGAGACAGAAAAAAACAGACAGACAGAAAGAACACAGAGGGACAACGGGCAATAAACAGATAGACAGATAGAGATATATAAGTCTCCTGATAATGACGACAAAGGAGAAAAAAAACAAGAAAAGAAGAACAAGAAAATTAAGAAGAAGAAACTATAAGAACAGAGAAAAAGATAGACAGTCAGATACAGAAACAGACAGACAAACAGACATACAGAGAGAGAAAAGAATACACAAAGAGACAGAGATATAGAGACACAGAGAGAGACAGAAAGAACCAGGAAAGCGAGGAGAGAGAGAGGAGGCGCAGTGGCTAGCACCTGAGACACCAACATCCGTGAAAGCTCCTTAGATACTGATGACATTGAAATGCCCTTTCCTTGCTTGAAGCACTGTACAGGCGCAGGCTATCTGCCTCACACGTACATATTCGAAGACAAGTGCAGCCTAAGCGCAGGGGCCTGGCCGAGCCTTATGGAAGAAGGGCTCAATGTCAACACCGGTTTTTCAAGAAGAAGGACAAGCAGACCCAACTTACTACCGCAATCTCGCTCCTGTCAGTTGTGGCAAGAATCCTGGAGCGGGATTGAGTTGCTGGCAGGCAGATGACGCGCCACCTGAGGAGAAACCATCTATTGTCTCTCTCGCCAGCACCGGGGTTCACGAGAGATCGCTCGGCATCAGACCTCCTCTTCCTTCAGCAAGTCTTGGCATGACGCGTACCCTGGACTCCGGTCAGCCCCTCACTTATTTGTTGCCCTAGATATTACTGGAGCATCTGACGCAGGTGGTAAGAGGGGCCTCCTATTAGCTCGAACACGGCATCACACAGGACAACTGCTTGCAGCGGTTTTCTTTCGAGCTACCTGCAAGGCCTTCGGAAGTCTGAAGGGTGATATTGAAACAGGTGCACGTCAGGCGAGTTACCCAGTCACCAGCGTTCTGAGATCAGTACCGGGCCCCGATCCTTTGGAACACATACTTCGACGAGCTGCTCCGGTGGGCCTACTACTAGTGCCTTCAGCCTCGCAATGACATTGCACCCTGTCCCACAGCTACACCAGGGAGAGAAACCTCTTTAACATGATCGGGAAGCCACCTGTACCGCCATCTTGGTGACATTCCGCTGGCCTGTGGACGACGTTGGCATAAGTCAAGGCTTTGCTGCCGAGAATGGCCATAGATGCATATCGCTTGCGTCTGGGGAGGACTGCCAGACTCCTGCAGGGACGGCTGAAGGATTTGAGAGGACAGACACCTTGAGGTCATCAAGGACTCACATCAACATCTTGGGGGTGGAGGTGCGACTCGAGACTCTGTTTCCTGATCGCCACCTGGAATTGGCGGCGCGCAGGTCCCTGGGGTGACACTCCTGCGTCGCGTTCAGGCTTTCTCGGCTTCGCAGACGACCTCCTGAGCTGCTGGTGCCCAGTACAAAGGCCAAGTAAGGTCAAAATCAATGCGAATCCCCTCTCTCCTGGATGGGCAGTGCCTAGTGTTACCTCTCTCTGCTGCTGGGCGGAGTGCAGAGTGCGAAGGAGTGGCAGAGCGACCTCATCCGGCGATGCCAGCAGCCCTCAGGAGCGACTTACATGGACACCCAGTGGCAGCACCAGCAAAGATCATCACCAACCAGGACGCCTTCGCGCTGTATGCTCGACAGCCTCGAGGCACCGGAGAAAGGTCGGTGCCATCCACACTGTCCCGCTGAGGCCCAGGTCCAACATACCACTCACCCTGGCGGCACTACGGGGTCCCTTGGAGAGAGGAAAACCAAGCAGGCAGAGCGGCGGTGGCTAACAGAACTCTCCTTGAAATCCCACCGCGAGAAGCCGCCGCAGAGCCAGAATGCGTGAACACCAATGAAGGTGAAGGAGGTGGCGAGCTCATGCCTTTGGTGCAGCACCCTGCCCACGGCCCTAGTCTCACATCCGCCTGCAAGTACAAGCACACCCCACAACATTAGTAGCAGTACGCTTTGAAGATAGGCGACATTTGTCAAGACGGGGAGTCAAATGCTTTTAGCATGGAGACAATTTCCCCGCCCTTCTAATCTTATCATATATCTTGATGTTTAAATAAAGAGAGAGAGAGAGAGAGAGAGAGAGAGAGAGAGAGAGAGAGAGAGAGAGAGAGAGAGAGAGAGAGAGAGAGAGAGAGAGAGAGAGAGAGAGAGAGAGAGAGAGAGAGTGAGAGAGAGAGAGAGAGAGAGAGAGAGAGAATAGCATGTGAAGTTGGACGAAAGCTAATCTTGGGAACAAAGAGGATGAGGAGGAGAAGAGGAAGAGGAGGAGGATGAGGAGGAGGAGACGAGTGTGAAGGTGAAAAGAAGTGAAGGAAAGGTGGAGGAGATACTAGGAAAAATGAAAATGAGAGGAAGAAGAAGAAGAGGAAGAAGAAAAGATGAAGCAGTAGAAAGATGATTAATTATTTTGAGGTAGAAAGAAGAGTGAAGAAGATTGAAGAGAGGAGAAAGTGAAGAGAAAGAGGAGGAAAAGAATGAAATAGAAGAAGCAAAAAAAAAAAAAGGCAGATGTTAAGATTGATAAAAAGATGAAAAGTGCAGCAAAAGAGGAAGAGGAAAAGATAAAGGAGAAAATATAGTGGTTTTGAGGTAGAAAGACGAGGATAAAGATGAGAAAAGAGGAAAATGGAAGAAAAGAGGAATATAAATAAATGAAGTAGAACATGTGGAAAAAATGCAGATGTTAATATTGATAAAAAGAGGAAAAGCGAAGGAAAAAAGAGGAAGAGGAAAAGATAGAGGATAAAATATAGATGTTTTGAGATAGAAAGAACAGGATAGTGCGAAGGAAAAGAGTAAAATGTGAAGGAAAAAAGAGTAAAAAGAAAAGTCGATGTAAAAGAGATAGATAGATATTTTGAGGTGAAAAGAAGAGAGTGATAAAGTTAGAAAGAGGGAAAACACGAGAAAATGAAGAAGAAGAAGAGAGAGAGAGAGAGAGAGAGAGAGAGAGAGAGAGAGAGAGAGAGAGAGAGAGAGAGAGAGAGAGAGAGAGAGAGAGAGAGAGAGAGAGAGAGAGAGAGAGAGAGAGATATATAGAGAGAGTGAGATAGAGAGAGAGAGAGAGAGATAGAGAGAGAGAGAGAGAGAGAGAGAGAGAGAGAGAGAGAGAGAGAGAGAGAGAGAGAGAGAGAGAGAGAGAGAGAGAGAGAGAGAGAGAGAGAGAGAGAGAGAGAGAGAGAGAGAGAGAGAGAGAGAGAGAGAGAGAGAGAGAGAGAGGAAGAAGAAGGGGGAGAAGAGGAATACACACACACACTAAAGGAAAGGAAGACGTGTGAAGGAAGGGACGAATATTGGTCGTGTGTAGGGGGACGAGGAGGAGGAGGAGGAGGAGGTCTACCTTAAAATGAAGGAGAAAGGATAACAGGGACACCAAAAACAGATGTAGGAGGTTAGGTTAGGCTACGTTAGGCTGGGTAAGGTAAGGTTAGATAAGATTAGATAAGGTTAGGAAAGGTTAGGTTAGCTAAGGTTAGGTTAACTTAGGTAAGGTAAGATTAGGTAAGGGGAGGTATGGATTGGTTAGGCTAGGTCAGGATCGGGAAGGGAAGGAAGAGTCCGGTTAGATGGGGTTGCTAGGTTAGGTCAGGTAATGTTAGGTTAGGTAAGGTACGGTAAAGTTAGATAAATAAAGAGAAGAGGGAGGGATAGGAGGAATGGAGGTAAGAGAACAATGAAAGAACGGAAGAAGGAATATGGGAGAGAACTTTACGTACGGGGTCTTTAGAAGCTAACAAAGGGAGGGAGGGGAAGGAGGGGGAAGGGGGAGGTGATGCTGGCTTGTAGGTTGGTTGGTCGAATGGCTGGTGATCGATGTGTGTGTGTGTGTGTGTGTGTGTGTGTGTGTGTGTGTGTGTGTGTGTGTGTGTGTGTGTGTGTGTGTGTGTGTGTGTGTGTGTGTGTGTGTGTGTGTGTGTGACGAACTTTTTTAAACTCTCCAAAATACAAAAAACTCCCAAAACGATATCTAGAAGTGCATGAATTCAACCATCCGTATGTATGTATATGTATGTATGTATGTATGTATGAGAGCCAGGTAGAAAATAATAAAATAATCTCCCCAAAACGGTCTAAAATATATGAAAATATCCACTTGTATATATATATATATATATATATATATATATATATATATATATATATATATATATATATATATATATATATATATATATATATATAGATATATATATATATATATATATATATATATATATATGTATGTATGTATATATGTATGTATGTGTGCTAAGTAGTAAGATCTATATACTCCAAAAAGCTAAAGGTAAAATCAACAACATACGTCAGACCTAGTGCCCTGTTAAAATCGATGAATCTTGTTTCTTTCACGATCATCATCATTTGTACATAACACCTCCTACCTTGCTCTTTAGTTCTCTCTCTCTCTCTCTCTCTCTCTGGTCTTCTTCTCTTCCTCCCCGCTTCTCCTCTTCCTCCCTTCCCTTTCTCTCTCCCTTCCTGCCCCACACTTACCTTCCCTTTCCCTTCGCTTTCCGTCACCCTCTCCCTTCCTCTCCCTTCCCCTCCCTGTCTTAGCCTCATCCCCTTCCTCCCTTCATTTACTTTCCTCTCCCCTTTCGCTTTCCTTCACCCTCTCCCCTTTCTCTCCCTTTCTCTCCCTCACCACAGACTCATCCCCTTAGCTAATTTTCGCCCCATAGTACAATCCCTCTTTCTCCCTCTCCCCTCTCCTCTCTTTCCTTCTCTTTCTCTCTCTCCCTCTCTCTCTTTCTTCCCTTCGTCTGTACTCTATGGAATCTAATATCTAGTTTTTTTGTCTTTCTTTGTCTCTTGAGGATTTGCACAAAATTTCAGCTTGGTCGGATAGATGGGAGATGCCCTTTAACGTAAGCAAGTGCCAGGTTCTTCAAGTTGGAACGAGGAATAAGAAGTTCGATTACGAAATGCTCGGCGTTAAACTCAACAGCGTTCAATGCGTCAAGGACTTGGGGATCAAAATCGCGTCAAACCTCAAATTCTCACAGCAATGCATCGATGCAGCAAATAAAGCGAACAGAATGTTGGGCTTCATTAAAAGAAACTTTTTATTCAAGAATAAAGATGTAATACTCCCGCTCTACAATAGTTTAGTCAGACCCCACTTGGAATATGCGGTACAGTTTTGGTCTCCCCACCATGCAAAGGATATTGCTAAATTAGAAGGTGTTCAGCGTCGGGCAACGAAAATGATCCCTTCCTTGCGCAACAAATCCTACGAAGAAAGGCTTTCCCTTAATATGTTCTCTCTTGAGAAACGTCGCCTGAGGAAAACTGATCGAATGTCTTAAAATACTTAATGGTTTCACGAATGTAGACAGATCAACATTGTTTATGATCGATGACACTTTGCGCAAGAGGAACAATGGCGTAAAACTCAAATGTAGACAAGTAAATTCAGACTGCACCAAATTTTTCTTCACCAACGTTGTAGTGCGAGAATGGAATAAGCTTCCACCGTCAGTGGTCCAATGTAACACGATTGACTCCTTCAAACATAAGCTCGACCGTCACTTCCTTCAACTTAATATCAACTAGAGTAGAAATGCAACGTTTAGGAGCCTTCTGATTAATGTAAAATCACTTAGGTTTAAGGACAGACCACCTAGTCTGGACCATGGGGTCTGTGTGGTCTGATTTTCTATGTAAATCTATCTATGTAAATCTCTCTCTCTCTATATATATATATATATATATATATATATATATATATCATTCTCGTTTGCTTATTCCTCCTTCTCTCCTTTTCATTCACCTCCTTATTTAATGCACAGAGGTGAAAAAATCTGAACTTTAAATATCAGATTCAAGGACATGAGCTCAGCGAATTAAAACACGAAAAGATCTTGGTGTCATTATCAGTAACACTCTTAAAATGAGTGATCAATGTTCTGCAGCGAGTAAAAAGCCAATATGATGTTGGGATTAATCTAAAAAAACTTTGATTATAAATCACCCGAACTTATGAAGAGATTATATTTAGCATTAGTAAGAACACACCTAGAACACGCCGTTCAGTTCTGGTCACCGAACTATATCGAAGATCAAGTTTTGCTAGAAAAGATACAGCGACGAGCAACCAAACAAATTCCTGTGCTCCGAAACTTGCCATATGACGAGCGTTTAAAGCGTTTAGATATGTTTTCCCCAAAAAAGCGAAGGATAAGAGGGGACTTAATTGAAGTGTTCAAAATCCTTAATGGATTCGACAACATTAACCCAGATAGTATATTTCAGAGAGACACCAACACAAGAACACGCAGCAACGGTATGAAGTTAAAGGGAAATCGATGTAACACATTGGTGCACAGAAGTTATTTTCAATAACAGAGTCGTCGATCATTGGAATAGACTCCCACCGTCAGTAGTTAGCGCACAGAGTATCAATAGCTTTAAGTCTTCTTTGGATAAGTACTTCATGGATATAAGATTATACTGACCCTTTTTCGCATGTTTTCAGACAGATTGCAGCACGACCTCAACCTATATTCATATAATTCTCCCCCACATCCTAGATTGCAAGTAGCGAAAGTCAAAAATAGAGTAAAGCAACAGTTAATGTCCGCATGACAGGTGGAGGAGGTGGGTGCAGTAAGGTGACAGGTTACTGGTGCGTGCCTAGTACCGCCGGTAAAACGAGGATCAAGCCTCCACCTGTGCCCCTGAAACTACACCTCACCCATCGTGGGTCTTAGTGGGGATTCTGGGGCTGCCCTGTGTAGGCCACTCGTCCTCTTCCAGTCTCCCTGTATTTCTATGTTCTTAGGTTCTTATATAATGAAGTCATTTTCCCCCACAGCTTAGGTTACCAGTAGTGTAAGTTAAGGGTAGTAATTTCTCTTATTTCTCTCTTTACTTTAAATTTTCCATGTCCCTTTCTTCCTTAAAGGTACATGGTGTTCTAACTATTTCCTGCCGGCACGTTGCCGGAGGGAGAGGTGGGTGGGGAGGAGCCTTCATCTTTTATGTCCTATCCTACCACACGTAGATTACTAGTAGTAGCGGTAGTAAACAGACACCCTCGCCATAGACCGATAGGTCTTCTGGTGTCTGTTCTTTCTATGTATTCCTATGTATTCCTCCTCCTCCTCCTTCTCCTCTTCCCAATCCTCTTATTCCTTCTCTCTTTATTTACTCCCCCCACTGCCCTTTTTTTTCCTTCCTCCTAATCTTATTTCAGCTCTTCTTATCCTCCTCCTCCTCCTCCTCCTCCTCCTTACTAGGGCTAATACACTACGCTAAAGGCATCTCTCTCTCTCTCTCTCTCTCTCTCTCTCTCTCTCTCTCTCTCTCTCTCTCTCTCTCTCATCATCCACCTTATACAACAGTTACTGACTCATGACTCATCCCTTTCCTCCTCCCCCTCTCCATTCCTTCCTCCCTTCACTGACTCAAATTCTCCCAAAGTCTATATTTCAATGACTCACAAATATGCATGCATTCTCCTTTAGTCTACGGGGTTAACTCATTACTTCAAGCATGCAGAGAGGTGAGTCACACGAGGTCCCTCCTGAGTCGGCTTATGTATGCAGGGAAGGTGTGTCACACAAGTCTTTCTGAGTCATATAATGCTTGCAGAGAAGAGGTGAGTCACGCTATATTCCTTTTGAGTCATCTTATTTTCGGAGAGAGGAGATGAGTCATGGTAAAGCCTTCCTGAGTGAAAAAGAAGTAGAAAGATAAATGAGAAGGTGGACGGAGGAACGAGAAGAGGAAGAGGAGGAGGAGGAGGAGGAGAGAAAAGAAGAGAGACAATATGAAAAAGAAGTAGAAAGATAAATGAGAAGGTGGACGGAGGAACGAGAAGAGGAGGAGGAGGAGGAGGAGGAGGAGGAGGAGGGGAGAAGAGAGACAATATGAAAAAGAAGTAGACAAATAAATGAGAAGGTGGACGGAGGAAGGGGATGATGATGATGATTATGATGATGATGAGGAGGAGGAGGAAGACAGAATAAGGAAGACTGTGATGAATGAGAAATAGAAAGATGAGAATGAAAAGGAGGAGGAGAAGGAACGCCGAAATAACGAAACAGTCCACGACAATCCCAGCAACGTCAACGAGAGGCTTTTCAAACAGGCGAACCGAGACACCGATATGTCTAGGAAGACAGGCCCGGGTATTACACTTTGCTGATTAGCCTGTATAGCAGCAAGAAGACTCCCTGTGCCGTGCTGATGTCGCTAATAGGCTGCGTCATGGACCATCAGGGGCAGCAGCCCTCCTGAGAGCACGCGAGTAATGGCCTCAAATCTATAAATAGCCGGCGCCGCGTCATTCAAAAGCGTTCCCACGGACCCTCGCGTACCCCGGTTTAAAGTCCACCCGCGCCGCATTCCTCGCATTCCTCAGTGACGGGCTGCCTGGACACACTGAGGATCAGACACACACACACACACACCGCGCTGCCTGCCGCACTGCTCAGAGGCACACATTCATCCCTCCCCGCACTGCGACCCTGAGATGCTCCACACACGCCCTGCTAGCACGCAGAATTCACCTAGAAAATGAAAGTATTGAAGGACATACTTTGGAATGTGGTGTGTGTGTGTGTCTGTGTGTGTGTGTGTGTGTGTGTGTGTGTGTGTGTGTGTGTGTGTGTGTGTGTGTGTAATTAACCTCTTGGTTCGCTGCGGGTCTCTCTCGAGACCATAGCTGGGCACTATAACAGAAAACCTTATTCCTGATAACCGATAACTGATAATGAAAACCTTATCGGTGATAACCGATATTCGTTAACTGGAGACACAAATATAGCCAATAACCGATAACCGATACCCGATATAAATCCACAATTCTGATACTAGCTAGCGATAAGTCCGATAGGTGAAAACGATACTATATTCATATTTCAAATAGAAAACATAGATGAATTCAAATTTTCATTATCTGTATTTTAGAAAACTTACAAAACCTGAAAACCACACGTTGACTCGTACCTATGGACGGTAATACTAGAACGTTTTGAGTGAAGAAACAGGGCGTCTGGCGTCCCTCATTCAGAACTGCATGCTCAGACCAGCAGAGATTTGAAGTCTCACAAAGCTTTTTAATTGTAATAGTTGAAGGCTGAATCAGACATACAGTAACATATTATCTCGTTGTTTCTAGAACGACACTCTGTACGAGTTGTATTTATATGTACCGAGTGTCGTTCTAGAAACAGCGAGGATGGTGGTACTGTATGTCTGATTCAGCCTTCCAGCAACTCTTAATGTGTTAAAAAGCTTTGTGAGACTGTACAGGGTTTCACTTACTGGTCTGAACATGCGCAGTTCACGAGAGACCAGTGTTTGTAAACAAAAGCGCCAGCTTTTGACGCTGGAACACCAAATAACACAACACCGGGTGCCTTCAATACCATGACATGCTCACAAACGAATACGGAATATCAAATTTGAGGCAGTGAATAATCATTTTGGGGGCAAAGTTAAATGATTTTTCTCTTTGATATATTGACTTTTGAGTCTAATATAAAACATAACTTAGTTTTTTTAATGTTGATGATCTAAGTATGAAATCTCTTCACACGAAGATATTTCATACCCCGAAGTTTTTTCATACAACACCGGGCGCCCGGCCACGCATGCGCAGTAGGGAGGAGACGTTTTTTTTTTCTGAGGCGGAAAAAAGTAGTGATTATAGCTAGTTTGGTTACAAAAGTAACGAAGATACCGATATATATTTAAATAAGTAGCGGATGGCCGATAACCCGATTTTGTTATCAGCGATAAAGTATCGCGATAACTTATCGCGATAACGCCCAGCTATGCTCGAGACAGCCAGCCGTTTCCCTACGGAGGAGCACAGAGCTCGTAGTACCGATCTTTGGGTAGGGCTGAGACCACTCATACACAACACACCGCGACAACGAGGTCACAACTCCTTGCCTGACGTCGCGTACCTACTCACTGCTAGGTGAACAGGGGCTACACGTGAAAGAAGATTAACCCAATTTATCTTCACCCGGCTGGGGAATCGAACCCCGGTCCTTCTGGTTGTAAGGCCGACTTTCTATCAACTGAGCTACCGGGCCGTGTGTGTGTGTGTGTGTCATGCGTGCCTGCCTGCCGGCCACACGCTCCTGCTTAGAAATAAGAAAAAGAACAATGCGGGAGACACGAGTTCTCTTTTTCGATAATTAAAATCACCCGCGGCGCAGCGACACACAGGTCTGCCAGGTGCCACCGGGGATGTCAGAGACTGGCACGTGTAGTTGGTGGCTCCTGCAGACGGACCCCAGTGCTCTAACGTGGGTGTTTTCAGGCGCTTTCGACTCTCACATCAATTATTCCCGAAGGCCGAGAGGGGGATCGTTACCTTTGCAAACACAACAGCAACCTCGGAACTGTTTAATCGTTTTCATTGAGAGCCATACATTGTGGAGGGGGGGGAGGTGAAGAGAGAGAGAGAGAGAGAGAGAGAGAGAGAGAGAGAGAGAGAGAGAGAGAGAGAGAGAGAGAGAGAGAGAGAGAGAGAGAGAGAGAGAGAGAGAGAGAGAGAGAGAGAGAGAGAGAGAGAGAGAGAGAGAGAATTACACAGAATTACATAGAAAATCAGACCACACAGACCCCATGGTCCAGACTAGGTGGTCTATCCTTAAACCTAAGTGATTTTACATTAATCAGATGGCTCCAAAACGTTGCTTTTCTACTCTAGTTAATATTAATCTCAAGGAAGTGACGGTTGAGCTTGTTTTTGAAGGAGTCAATCGTGTTACACTGGACCACTGATGGTGTGAGCTTATTCCATTCTCGCACTACAACGTTGGTGAAGAAAAATTTGGTGCAGTCTGAATTTACTTGTCTACATTTGAGTTTTATGCCATTGTTCCTCGTTCGCAAAGTGTCATCGATCATAAACAATGTTGATCTGTCTACATTCTTGAAACCATTAAGTATTTTAAAACATTCGATCAGTTTTCCTCGGAGGCGACGTTTCTCAAGAGAGAACATGTTAAGGGTCGAAAGTCTTTCTTCGTAGGATTTGTTGCGCAAGGAAGGGATCTTTTTTTTTTTGGTCGACGCTGAACACCTTCTAGCTTAGCAATGTCCTTTGCATGGTGGGGAGACCAAACTGTACCGCATATTCCAAGTGGGGTCTGACTAAACTATTGTAGAGCGGAAGTATTACATCTTTATTCTTGAATAAGAAGTTTCTTTTAATGAAGCCCAACATTCTGTTTGCTTTATTTGCTGCATCGATGCATTGCTGTGAGAATTTGAGGTTTGACGCGATTTTGACCCCCAGGTCCTTAACTCATTGAGCTCCTATGAGTTTAACGCCGCGCATTTCGTAATCGAACTTCTTATTTTTTGTTCCTACTTGAAGGACCTGGCACTTGTCTACGTTAAAGGGCATCTCCCATTTATCCGACCAAGCTGAAATTTTGTGCAAATTCTCTTGGAGGCTTTGCCTTTGCCTGAGAGAGAGAGAGAGAGAGAGAGAGAGAGAGAGAGAGAGAGAGAGAGAGAGAGAGAGAGAGAGAGAGAGAGAGAGAGAGAGAGAGAGAGAGAGAGAGAGAGAGAGAGAGAGAGAGAGAGAGAGATTAAAATTGTGAGGCCTTTTTGGTTTCTTGAATGTGCATGATACAACTGGTGACGGTTTACTGAACTCATTCCTTGACAAGGTGAATGGGGTTGATAGATATATCTGATATGAGAGGACAAGCTTACGATCATGGTGCTAACATGAGTGGAAAGAATAAAGGAGTACAAGCACGTACATTAGAACCGAATCAGCGTGTTTTGTATGTACTGCGTGGCTCATACCTGAATTTGGTGATTGTAGATGCAGCGAAATCCTCAAATTATGCCATTGAATTTAGGGCATCATGAACAGAATGTATGTGATATTTAGCTCATCTACATCTCGATGGGCTATTCTTGAAGAATGTTTGCCTATTACAGTTAAAGGTCCATCAGGTAACAGGTGGGAGTCACGAATTGAAGCTGTTAAACCACCTGATATCATATGAAGGAAATTAACAATGCCTTATCAGTGCTGAGAGAATATGCTCGAGAAAAAGATGGCGTGGCCACAGGAGCAGGTGCACCATGGACATATTGAACTAATGGCCATTTCTATCAGCAGTTTGATTATGGTATGACATTTAATTTCATATAAATAAGACCAGCAAGCTTATTCAGTCATCAGACATAACAATTGGTGTGTTGCAGGCAGGTGACTACTACTATGGCATTCTTTGAACAGTATCGCAACACAGGGTATAATACAGCTGCCGCCTGTGGGGGGACCATAATACCCCAGGAAGGACTCCTCTTCTGGCTGCCGACCCGAGAGGTGTCCTGATAAATCCTCGAACCTCCTCCTTATCAATTTCTGCAACATTCACGGTCTTCGTTCTAATTTTCATTCTGTGGAACACCATCTTTCCTCCTCTAAACCTCATCTTCTCTTCCTTACCGAAACACAGGTGGCTGAGGCTACTGACAGCAACCTCTACTCTGTTCCCTCCTACTATCTCTATCCTAAAATTCAATTCAAAGCTGGATGTTGCGCCTACGTGTGCAACGACATCACTTGCTCTCGTGCCCACAACCTTGACTCTTCTGAGTTTTCCACCATCTGGCTAAGACTTCATTGTCATTCTATTACTAAATACATATCTGCTGTTTATCTCTCACCTAACTCTACTAACTATGTAAAATTCTTTGACTATTTGAATTCTAAAGTGGAGCACATCTTGTCTCAATCTCCCTTCGATGAAACCCCCATCTTGTGGGATTTCAATGTTCACCACCAGCTTTGGCTTTCATCCTCTTTCACTGACCAGCCTGGTGAACAAGCCTACAACTTTGCTCTCCTCAACGACCAAGAGCAGTTGGTTCAGAACCCTACACGTATTCCCGACCGTCTTGGAGACAGGCCCAACATTCTAGACCTCTTCCTTACCTCTAATCCTTCTGCTTACTCTGTCAAACTGTTCTCTCCGTTGGGCTCCTCCGATC
This sequence comes from Eriocheir sinensis, assembly GCF_024679095.1. Lineage (NCBI taxonomy): Eukaryota > Metazoa > Arthropoda > Malacostraca > Decapoda > Varunidae > Eriocheir > Eriocheir sinensis. Next base: position 175,001 of record NW_026112194.1, on the reverse strand, counting down.
ATAACCGTATTTCTGTTTCCTGTCCTATCGCTCCTGTACATCCTCTGGACCCACCGAAGAGGCGATGCTTCTGGCATTTTGCTTCAGCTCGGTGGGACGACCTGAGGATGTACTTTTCCGATTTCCCGTGGAATGATTACTGCTTCCAGGAGAGAGACCCCTCTCTGTGAGCCTTGGTTTAATCATGCTTGTTCTCGTGCTATTAAAGATAGAGAGGCAGCTCACAAAGGGTTCCAGAGCCTTCGAACTCCCGCTAACTATGACCTTTACATTTCAGCCCGGAATCGTGCCAAATCTATTTTCCGACTTACCAAAACTTCTTTTATCAATAGAAAATGTCAACACCTTACTTCTTCTAATTCTTCCCGTGACTTCTGGCATCTAGCCAAAAATATCTCCTCCAATATCACTTCTTCCTCTTTCCCTCCTCTCAATAACTCTGACGTCAGCACTGCCGACTCATCTGTCTCTAAGGCTGAACTCTTCGCTCAAACTTTCTGTAAGAACTCCACCTTGGACGATTCTGGGCATATACCTCCTACTCATCCCCCCTCTGACTCCTTTATGCCTGTTATTAAGATTCTTCCAAATGATGTTTTCTATGCCCTCCCTAGCCTCAACTCTCAGAAGGCTTATGGACCTGATGGAGTGCCTCCTAATGTCCTTAAAAACTGTGCTTCCTTGCTGACACCCTGCCTGGTCAATCTCTTTCGTCTCTGCCTATCAACATCTACCTTTCCTTCCTGCTGGAAGTATGCCTTGTACAGCCTGTGCCAAAGAAGGTGACCGTTCCAATCCCTCAAACTACCGCCCTATAGCTTTACTTTCCTGTTCATCTAAAGCTTTTGAATCAATCCTTAATCGGAAGATTCAAAAGCACCTTCCACTTCTAACCTTCTATCTGATCGCCAGTATGGGTTCCGCAAGGGCGTTCTACTGGCGATCTTCTTGCTCTTAACTGACTCTTGGTCATCCTTTCAGCCGTTTCGGTGAAACTTTCTTTGCGCTAGACATATCGAAAGCTTTCGATAAAGTCTGGTACAAGTCTTTGCTTTCTAAATTGCCCTCTTTGGATTCTATCCTCTCTGTCCTTTATCTCCAGTTTCCTTTCCGGTCGTTCCATCTCTGCGGTGGTAGACGGTCACTGTTCTTCCCCTAAACCTATCAACAGTGGTGTTCCACAGGGCTCTGTCCTATCACCCACTCTTTTCGTGTTATTCATCAATGATCTTTTTTCCATAACAAACTGTCCCGTCCACTCATACGCCGACGACTCCACTCTGCATTATTCAACTTCTTTCAATAGAAGCCCATCACAACAGGAAGTACACGACTCCAGACTGGAGGCTGCAGAACGCTTAATCTCAGACCTTGCTATCATTTCCGATTGGGGCAGAAGGAACCTTGTGTCCTTCAATGCCTCAAAAACTCAATTTCTCCACCTATCAACTCGACACAAACTTCCAAACACCTATCCCCTATTCTTCGCTATCACCATCTTCAACACTAAACATCCTCGGTCTATCCTTAACTCAAAATCTCAACTGGAAACTTCACATCTCCTCTCTCGGTAAATCAGCTTCCTCGAGGTTGGGCGTTTTGTGTCGTCTCCGCCAGTTCTTCTCCCTGCGCAGGTAATATCCATATACAGGGCCTTGTCCGCCCTCGTATGGAGTATGCATCTCACGTGGGGGCCCATTCACACAGCTATTCTGGACATATTGTAGTATAATGCTCTTCGTCTCATCAGCTCTACTAATACTACTGATAGTATTCTAACTCTTGAATTCCGTCGCGATGTTGCCTCTTTTATCTTCTATCGATAATTCCACGCTGACTGCTCTTCTGAACTTGCTAACTGCATGCCTCCCCTCCCACGGCCCCGCTGCATACGACTTTCTACTCATGCTCATCCCTATACTGTCCAAACCTTTATGCAAGAGTTAACCAGCATCTTCACTCTTTCATCCCTCACGCTGGTAAACTCTGGAACAATCTTCCTTCATCTGTATTTCCTCCTGCCTACGACTTGAACTCTTTCAAGAGGAGGGTATCAGGACACCTCTCCTTCCGAAATTGACCTCTTCGGCCACCTCTTATGATTCTTTTTAGAGCAGCGAGTAGCGGGCTTTTTTTATTATTGTTTCCTTTTTTTGTGCCCTTGAGCTGCCTCCTTTGTTGTAAAAAAAATTAAAAATCTTAATGCATCGGAAATAGCTGAGCAGGTGAATGTAGCCAAAGTATTTCCGCAGACGCGTACACGAAGAAAAAAAAAGCATGTTTGACTATGTGTCGCAATGAAATTATCTTATCTGAGGACAAAAAAAAAGGTCAGTTCTTTTTTGTTGTAGTAGATCAGGTTATATCATCCGTCAACTCGGGAATTAGTCAGCTTATGGAGTGGCATAACCTGTTTGGCTTTTTTGTAAAATACAAAGCAATTCAAGCAGTGTATTGACGAAAACAAGCTTCACATTCGATGCAAGAAATATGAGGAAATAATGGGAGACATTGATGCACCTGAACTGGAAATGGAGTTGAGACATTTCATTGTTGTTGTCAGTGGTAAAAAAAACTCTTGCTACTGCTAAAGATTTCTTAACATATATTTGTAGTAATAATCTTCAGGAAATATACCCAAACACTGGAATTGTGTTGAGAGCTATGTTAACAACTCCAGTTACTGTTGCAAGTGCAGAGAGAAGCTTTAATAGAAAGAAAATAATAAAAATTTTTTTTTGCGGTCAACAATGTCAGATGAGAGGCTCTCTGCTCTAGGAATCATCTTCATTGAACATGATGTTGCTAGATCTCTTGATTTTGATGCTTTGGTTAATAAGTTTGCAGACCACAGAGATAAAAAAAAAAAAATGTTATGATCGCTTTGCATTTAAATTATCATACTTTGTTAAGAGACACATTAATTTTGTGCTCTGATAGGCCTGCTTATCAGTCGTGCCCCCATGTTGTGCTCGGCTCAGCACCACTTAAATATATAACATCATCATTCATTGTTTTTAATAGCTGTACTCCTTACTATTACTGAAAAAAATTTAATACTCGGTTGTCTGTATGGGGCCCCACATATATATATTTTTTATTGGGGGGGCTCACTACTTTTGCTACGGCCCTGGTTATTACTGGCATACATTGTGACGAAAACGTCCTAGTACAGAGCGAAAAAACATACTGGGGTTTCTATACTTGGACCTTATATCAAGTTAAGATATACAGATAAAATAGGAAATAAGATAATAGTAAACGATGCAATATAAAACCTAGATCTTGAAAAGATAAGACATAAGGTTTTCCGTAAACAAGAATAAAATGATATAATACTATAAAATAGCAATGCGTGTACACGTTGTCGTAAGATAATACAATAGCCATATACAAGAATGTTGTCATAAAATGCATAATAAAATATAAACATCATAGACATGGGTGTAGTCACGACCTTGAGAAAGTCTGTTCGTTAAAACTAAAAGATAGTTTTTTCAACTCACTTTGAAAATAGACATATTTGGCGTCCTTCACGTGATCAGGTAGGCTGTTTAGGTCCAGCTACCAGTAGAGACCTGTCTCCTATACAAGTTCTAGTTTTGGGAACAATTAGTTGGTGTTGATGTCTTGTGTTGACATCGCGAGTCTCGCTCACCATAGGGAGCGAGAACAACCAACCCGGTAATCTTTTACTCAATACATTATTCACAGTGATTCCAGACTCGTTCTTGTACATATCACATATCTTCAGCCACTTTAGCTCCCGATATATGGTGTTGCATGGTCAAATTTATTGCACCAAGCGCAACTTTGGCTGTTGTTTTTTGCACCTGCTGGATATGGCATGCAGCACTATATCCCCATATCTTTAATCCGTACTTTATGATGCTCAATACGAAGGATTGAATTAAATGATTATGGTAAGGAAGGCGCGGAAGGTTAATATGTAATGACGACGACCAAATGATATGGTAGAAACTCTAATGAAAAGAGCTCAGGGGATAAGTTAGGAGGTTTAACCATCAGACAAAACGTTAATTAAATGAAGATGAGGGAAAGGAGGACTAAAAATAGGAAGAACAGTTAGGATAAAAAGTTAATGAACGAATTGTCTCGTTGTGGAAAAACTGGTTAAATAAAAAAGGAAAAAACAAAGAGAAGCGGAAAAGGTAATGCGATGAGGAAACAGTTGATGAAGTATCCGAAGGAGGAGAAGGAAGCTGTTCAGGATGAGCACAGTCAGGTAGGAAAAGAAGGAAAAATACATAGTAGAGAAATTTAAAAATATAAAATATAAAGAAAATGAGGACCACAAATCACGGTGTGGAGAAAACGTTCGATAAGTTGATTGCCAGAAGAAAAGTGAAGTTGAAGAAACAGTAAAGTAAAGAAAATGGGTGAAAAGAGAAAGTTAAACGATGAAGAAAAAGTTGAAAAAGAGAAAAGTAAAAAAGTAAATGGATTGATGAAAGATTAGATAAGAGAAGTTGTTTAAAGGAAGGAGTAAGGTGAAATAATAAAGAAAAGAAACAGAAGTTGGAAAAGAGAAGGAAAAGAAGACAAAACAAGAAAAAGAATTGGCTGAAGTAGTTTAGGGTCATCTCGGTCGGCAAAGGCTGATTCACACCATACGTAAAATGACCGGTCCGTACCGCACCGTTCCGACGACAAAATATTCTTCAGTGGGAAACCCAGTGTTGTGTTCACACCGCTACGGACCTGCACGTCTCCGGCGCGGACCGTCACAGCCACTTGCCGGTCGGGATTGTCGGCGAGAATATGTTGCAGGTCCGCGCCGGTACGGCCCGGCCCGGAGCCTGTCAGTGTTGGATAGTGTGAATACACTCCGTCACCATGCAGCAAAGCGGACAGGCGTGGCCTCGGGAGCGTAGCACCGCATTCATTCATTCTCTACTGTGTATATGTATGTGTATGTATGTATGTATGTATGTATGTATATATATATATATATATATATATATATATATATATATATATATATATATATATATATATATATATATATATATATATATATATATATATATATATATATATATATATATATATATATATATATATATATATGTATATATATGTATGTATGTATGTGTGTGTGGGAGGGGAGGGGTGTGGGGGGTGTGTGGGTGTGGTGTGTGGGTGTGGTGTGTGGTGGGTGGGTGTGGGTGGTGTGGGTGGTGTATGGGTGGTGGGTGGGTGTGGGTGTATGGGTGTGGGGTGGGTGGGTGGGTGGGTGTGGTGTGGGTGGTGTGGTGTAGGTGTGGGTGGGGGGGTGGGTGTGGGTGTGTGTGGGTGGGTGTGGGTGGGTGTGTGGGTGGGTGGGTGTGGGGGTGGGGTGGTGGGTGTAGGTGGGTGGTGTGGTGGGTGGTAGGTGTGGGCAGGGTGTGGGTGGGTTATGGATGGGTGGGTGGTAGGTGTGGTGGTGGTATGGGTGTGTGGTGTGGGTGTGGTGTGGTGTGGTGGGTGGGTGTGAGTGAGTACTAACACATTTAATAATGTACACATACAAAAACAGGTTTACATGAAAAACGAGATGCTGAAGTGCACATCAGTTTTACGTATATAAACATGGAGCCAAAGAAAGTGAGATAGAGATAAATGAGAGAGAGAGAGAGAGAGAGAGAGAGAGAGAGAGAGAGAGAGAGAGAGAGAGAGAGAGAGAGAGAGAGAGAGAGAGAGAGAGAGAGAGAGAGAGAGAGAGAGAGAGAGAGAGAGAGAGAGAGAGAGAGAGAGAGAGAGAGAGGCAAAAATTGGTTTACTATAGGCAAAAATTGGTTTACTAACAGGGTGGTGGATGAGTGGAATAGGCTTAGCAGTCATGTGGTGAGTGCCAATACAATTGTCACATTCAAAAATAGACTAGATAAATTCATGAACAGCGATAGTAGGTGGGTTAGATACACGGAGCTAGGGTCAAAGGAGCTGCTCGTACAGGCCTACCGGCCTCTTGCAGACTCCTGCGTTCTTATGTTCTTATGTTCTTATTTTAACAGGTATAATGCTTATGTAATTATTTAATCAGTTGATATTATATCTACTCCCCTACTCTTCCCCCCCCCAACACATACCGTATTGCGTGTGCATATGTATGTATCTATGAGTCTCTCTCTCTCTCTCAGAAAGCGTTTGATAAAGTCCCGCATCATAAATTACTTTACAAATTAAAGCAAATAGGTATTGACGGTCTAGTAAACCAATGGATCGCGAATTGGTTGAGCAACAGACAACAAAGAGTAGTGATCGACGGATTTAACTCAGAGTGGGCGCCTGTCACTAGTGGCGTCCCTCAGGGCTCGGTCCTTGGCCCAGTGCTCTTCATTATTTACATCAACGACGTGGATGTTGGACTCAATAACCGCATTAGTAAATTTGCAGACGACACAAAGATTGGCAACTCAGTTCTCACTTACGAAGACAGGCAAAGCCTCCAAGGATTGCACAAAATTTCAAACGGTCGGATAGATGGGAGATGCCTTAACGTAGACAAGTGCCAGGTCCTTCAAGTTGAACGAGGAATAAGAAGTTCGAATACGAAATGCGCGGCGTTAAACCCAAAAGCGTTCAATGCGTCAAAGACTTGGGGGTCAAAATCGCGTCAAACCTCAAATTCACAGCAATGCATCGATGCAGCAAATAAAGCGAACAGAATGTTGGGCTTCATTAAAAGAAACTTTGTATTCAAGAATAAAGATGTAATAATCCTGCTCTACAACAGTTTAGTCAGACCCCACTTGGAATATGCGGTACAGTTTTGGTCTCCCACCATGCAAAGGATATTAAATTAGAAGGTGTTCAGCGTCGGGCAACGAAATGATCCCTTCCTGCAACAAATCCTACGAAGAAAGGCTTTACCCTTAACATGTTCTCTTGAGAAACGTCGCCTGGAGGAAAACTGATCGAATGTTTTAAAATACTTAATGGTTTCACGAATGTAGACAGATCAACATTGTTTATGATCGATGACACTTTGCGCACGAGGAACAAATGGCGTAAAACTCAGATGTAGACAAGTAAATCAGACTGCACCAAATTTTTCTTCACTAACGTTGTAGTGCGAGAATGGAATAAGCTTCCACCGTCAGTGGTCCAATGTAACACGATTGACTCCTTCAAAAATAAGCTCGACCGTCACTACCTTCAACTTAATATCAACTAGAGTAGAAATGCAACGTTTTGGAGTCTTCTGATTAATGTAAAATCACTTAGGTTTAAGGACAGACCACCAAGTCTGGACCATGGGGTCTGTGTGGTCTGATTTTCTATGTAAATCTATGTAATCTCTCTCTCTCTCTCTCTCTCTCATTTATCTCTATCTCACTTTCTTTGGCTCCATGTTTATATACGTAAAACTGATGTGCACTCCAGCATCTCGTTTTTCATGTAAACCTGTTTTTGTATGTGTACATTATTAAAGTAATATTTAGTACTCCGCTCACACCCACCCACACGCACACCCATAACCCACCCACACCCCACCACCCACACCCAAAACCCACACCCACACCCATAACCCACACCCAACCACCCACACCAACACCAACACCCACACCAACACCAACACCCAAAACCCACACCCACACCCAAAACCCACACCACCCCCCCCCCACCCACACCCACACCTACACCCACACCCACACCCACACCCATATCCCACACCCACCCACCCACACCCATAGCCCACCCACACCCACACCCACACCCACCCACCCACACCCATAGCTCACCCACACTACACCCACACCCACACCCACACCCATAACCCACACCCACCCACACCCACACCCCTAACCTACACCCACCCACACCCACCCACCCACACCCACACCCATCCACCCACATCCACACCCCACCCACCCACCCACAATCACACCCATAACCCACACCTATAGCTCACCCACACCTATACCCACACCCACACCCACACCCATAACCCACACCCACCCAACCACACCCATAACCCACCCACACCCACACCCATAACCCACACCCACCCAACCACACCCATAACCCACCCACACCCACACCCACACCCATAACCCACACCCACCCAACCACACCCATAACCCACCCACACCCACACCCATAACCCCCCACATACCCCTCCCCCCCTCCCCCCCACACACATACATACATACACACAGACAAACATAAACATATATATAGATATATATATATATATATATATATATATATATATATATATATATATATATATATATATATATATATATACATACATACATACATACATATACACAGTAAGAGAGAGAGAGAGAGAGAGAGAGAGAGAGAGAGAGAGAGAGAGAGAGAGAGAGAGAGAGAGAGAGAGAGAGAGAGAGAGAGAGAGAGAGAGAGAGAGAGAGAGAGAGAGAGAGAGAGAGAGAGAGAGAGAGAGAGAGAGAGAGAATGAATGAATGCGGTGCTACGCTCCCCGAGGCCACGCCTGTCCGCTTTGTTGCATGGTGACGGAGGTGTGTTCACACTATGCAACACTGACAGGCTCCGGGCCGGGCTGTACTGGCGCGGACCTGCAAAATATTCTCTCCGACAATCCTGACTGGCAAGTGGTTGTGACGGTCCGCGCCGGAGACGTGCAGGTCCGTAGCGGTGTGAACACAACACTGGGTTTCCACTGAAGAATATTTTGTCGTCCGGAACGGTGCGGTACGGACCGGTCATTTTACGTATGGTGAATCAGCCTTGCCGACCTGAGATGACCCACAAACTACTTCAGCCAATTGTTTTTTCTTTTTTTTTGTCTTCCTTGCCTTCTCTTTTCCAACTTCTGTTTCTTTTTCTTTATTATTTCACCTTACTCCTTCCTTTAAACAACTTCTCTTATCTAATCTTTCATCAATCCATTTACTTTTTTTTTACTTTTTCTCTTTTTTTCAACTTTTTCTTCATCGTTTAACTTTCTCTTTTCAACCATTTTCTTCACTTTACTGTTTCTTCAACTTCACTTTTCTTCTGTCAATCAACTTATCTAACGTTTTCTCAACACATTTATTTTTTGTCCTCATTTTCTTTATATTTTATATTTTTTAAATTTATCTACTATGTATTTTTCCTTCTTTTTCCTACCTGACTGTGCTCATCCTGAACAGCTTCGCTTCTCTTCCTTCGGATACTTCATCAACTGTTTCCTCATCGCATTACCTTTTTCCGCTACTCTTTGTTTTTTTCCTTTTTTTTATTTAACCAGTTTTTCCACAACGAGACAATTCGTTCATTAACTTTTTTTCCTAACTGTTCTTCCTATTTTTAGTACCTCATTTCACTCATCTTCATTTAATTAACGTTTTGTCTGATGGTTAAACCTCCTAACTTTTCCCCTGAGCTCTTTTCATTAGAGTTTCTACCATATCATTTGGTCGTCGTCATTACATATTAACCTTCCAGCGCCTTCCTTCCCATAATCATTTAATTCAATCCTTCGTATTGAGCATCATAAAGTACGGATTAAAGATATGGGGATATAGTGCTGCATGCCATATCCAGCAGGTGCAAAAAACAACAGCCAAAGTTGCGCTTGGTGCAATAAATTTGACCATGCAACACCATATATAGGGGAGCTAAAGTGGCTGAAGATATGTGATATGTACAAGTACGAGTCGGGAATCACTGTGAATAATGTAATGAGTTAAAGATTGCCGGGTTGGTTGTTCTCGCTCCCTAAGGTGAGTGAGACTCGCGATGTCAACACAAGACATCAACACCAACTACTTGTTCCCAAAACTAGAACTTGTATAGGAGACAGGTCTCTACTGGTAGCTGGACCTAAACAGCCTACCTGATCACGTGAAGGACACCAAATATGTCTATTTTCAAAAGTGAGTTGAAAAAACTATCTTTTTTAGTTTTAACGAACAGACTTTCTCCAAGTCGTGACTACACTCATGTATATGATATTTTGTTTTATTATACATTTTATGACAACATTCTTGTATATGGCTATTATATTATCTTACGACAACGTGTACGCACATTCCTATTTTATTAGTATTATATCATTTTATTCTTGTTTACGGAAAACCTTATGTCTTATATTTTCAAGATCTAGGTTTTATATTGCATCGTTTACTATTATCTTATTTCCTATTTTATCTGTATATCTTAACTTGATATAAGGTCCTAGTATAGAAACCCCAGTATGTTATTTCGCTCTGTACTAGGACGTTTTCGTCACAATGTATGCCAGTAATAACCAGGGCAGTAGCAAGAAGTAGTGAGCCCCCCCAATAAAAAAAAATATATATGTGGGGCCCCATACAGACAACCGAGTTTTACATTTTTTTCAGTAATAGTAAGGAGTACAGCTATTAAAAAACAAACAATGATGATGTTATATATTTATGGTGCTGAGCTGGCACAACGTGGGGCACGACTGATAAGCAGGCCTATCAGAGTACAAAAATAATGTTTCTCTTAACAAAGTATGATGATTTAAATGCAAAACGATCATTAAAAGGCTTTTTTCGAGCTTTGTGGTTTGCAAACTTATTAACCAAAGCATCAAAATCACGAGATCTAGCAACATCATGTTCAATGAAGATGATTCCTAGAGCAGAGAGCACCTCATCTGATATAGTTGACTGCAAAATATTTTTTTATTATTTTCTTTCTATTAAAGCTTCTCTGCACTTGCAACAGTAACTGGAGTTGTTAACATAGCTCTCAACACAATTCCAGTGTTTGGGTATATTTCCTGAAGATTATTACTACAAATATATGTTAAGAAATCTTTAGCAGTAGCAAGAGTTTTTTTCTCTACTGACAACAGCAATGAAATGTCTCAACTCCATTTCCAGTTCAGGTGCATCAATGTCTCCCATTATTTCATATTTCATGCATCGAATGTGAAGCTTGTTTTCGTCAATACACTGCTTGAATTGCTTTGTATTTTACAAAAAGCCAAACAGGTTATGCCACTCCATAAGCTGACTAATTCCCGAGTTGACGGATGATATAACCTGATCTACTACAACAAAGAAGAACTGACCTTTTTTTTTGTCCTCAGATAAGATACTTTCATTGCGACACATAGTCAAACATGCTTTTTTTTTCTTCGTGTACGCGTCTGCGGAAATACTTTGGCTACATTCACCTGCTCAGCTATTTCCGATGCATTAAGATTTTTAATTTTTTTTACAACAAAGGAGGCAGCTCAAGGGCACAAAAAAAGGAAACAATAATAAAAAGCCTGCTACTCGCTGCTCCCAAAAAGAATCATAAGAGGTGGCCGAAAGAGAGGTCAATTTCGGAAGGAGAGGTGTCCTGATAACTTTCTCTTGAAAGAGTTCAAGTCGTAGGCAGGAGGAAATACAGATGAAGGAAGATTGTTCCAGAGTTTACCAGCGTGAGGGATGAAAGAGTGAAGATGCTGGTTAACTCTTGCATAAGGGGTTTGGACAGTATAGGGATGAGCATGAGTAGAAAGTCGTGCAGCGGGGCTGCGGAGGGGGGAGGCATGCAGTTTGCAAGTTCAGAAGAGCAGTCAGCGTGGAATTATCGATAGAAGATAAAAAGAGAGGCAACATCGCGACGGAATTCAAGAGGTAGAAGACTATCAGTAGGAGGAGGAGAGCTGATGAGACGAAGAGCCTTAGACTCCACTCTGTCCAGAAGAGCTGTGAATGGAGCCCCCACACGTGAGATGCATACTCCATACGAGGGCGGACAAGGCCCTGTATATGGATATTACCTGCGGGGAGAAGAACTGGCGGAGACGACACAAACGCCCAACCTCGAGGAAGCTGATTTACTGAGAGAGGAGATGTGAAGTTTCCAGTTGAGATTTTGAGTTAAGGATAGACCGAGGATGTTTAGTGTTGAAGATGGTGATAGCGAAGAATAGGGATAGGTGTTTGGAAGTTTGTGTCGAGTTGATAGGTGGAGAAATTGAGTTTTGAGGCATTGAAGGACACAAGGTTCCTTCTGCCCCAATCGGAAATGATAGCAAGGTCTGAGATTGTTCTGCAGCCTCCAGTCTGGAGTCGTGTACTTCCTGTTGTGATGGGCTTCTATTGAAAGAAGTTGAATAATGCAGAGTGGAGTCGTCGGCGTATGAGTGGACGGGACAGTTTGTTATGGAAAAGATCATTGATGAATAACACGAAAAGAGTGGGTGATAGGACAGAGCCCTGTGGAACACCACTGTTGATAGGTTTAGGGAAGAACAGTGACCGTCTACCACCGCAGAGATGGAACGACCGGAAAGGAAACTGAGATAAAGGACAGAGAGAGGATAGAATCCAAAAGAGGGCAATTTAGAAAGAAGACTTGTGCCAGACTTTATCGAAGGCTTTCGATATGTCTAGCGCAAAAGAGAAAGTTTCACCGAAACGGCTAAGAAAGGATGACCAAGAGTCAGTTAAGAGAGAAGAAGATCGCCAGTAGAACGCCCTTGCGGAACCCATACTGGCGATCAGATAGAAGGTTAGAAGTGGAAAGGTGCTTGAATCTTCCGATTAAGGATTGATTCAAAAGCTTTAGATAGACAGGAAAGTAAAGCTATAGGGCGGTAGTTTGAGGGATTGAACGGTCACCCTTCTTGGCACAGGCTGTACAAAGGCATACTTCCAGCAGGAAGGAAAGGTAGATGTTGATAGGCAGAGACGAAAGAGATTGACCAGGCAGGGTGTCAGCAAGGAAGCACAGTTTTTAGGACATTAGGAGGCACTCCATCAGGTCCATAAGCCTTCTGAGAGTTGAGGCTAGAGAGGGCATAGAAAACATCATTTGGAAGAATCTTAATAACAGGCATAAAGGAGTCAGAGGGGGGATGAGTAGGAGGTATATGCCCAGAATCGTCCAAGGTGGAGTTCTTACAGAAAGTTTGAGCGAAGAGTTCAGCCTTAGAGACAGATGAGACGGCAGTGCTGACGTCAGAGTTAATGAGAGGAGGAAAGAGGAAGAAGTGATATTGAGGAGATATTTTTGGCTAGATGCCAGAAGTCACGGGAAGAATTAGAAGAAGTAAGGTGTTGACATTTTCTATTGATAAAAGAAGTTTTGGTAAGTCGGAAAATAGATTTGGCACGATTCCGGGCTGAAATGTAAAGGTCATAGTTAGCGGGAGTTCGAAGGCTCTGAACCCTTTGTGAGCTGCCTCTCTATCTTTAATAGCACGAGAACAAGCATGATTAAACCAAGGCTCTTAGCATGAGGAGTAGAAAAGAACGTGGAATGTATGCCTCCATTCCAGAGACAATCACTTGAGATGCGTTGGGCACACAGAGAGGGTCTCTCCTGGAAGCAGTAATCATTCCACGGAATGAAAAGTACATCCTCAGGTCGTCCCACCGAGCTGAAGCAAATGCCAGAAGCATCGCCTCTTCGGTGGGTCCAGAGGATGTACAGGAGCGATAGGACAGGAAACAGAAATACGGTTATGATCGGAGGAGCCCAACGGAGAGAACAGTTTGACAGAGTAAGCAGAAGGATTAGAGGTAAGGAAGAGGTCTAGAATGTTGGGCCTGTATCCAAGACGGTCGGGAATACGTGTAGGGTGCTGAACCAACTGCTCTTGGTCGTTGAGGAGAGCAAAGTTGTAGGCTTGTTCACCAGGCTGGTCAGTGAAAGAGGATGAAAGCCAAAGCTGGTGGTGAACATTGAAATCTCACAAGATGGGGGTTTCATCGAAGGGAGAGTGAGACAAGATGTGCTCCACTTTAGAATTCAAATAGTCAAAGAATTTTACATAGTTAGTAGAGTTAGGTGAGAGATAAACAGCAGATATGTATTTAGTAATAGAATGACAATGAAGTCTTAGCCAGATGGTGGAAAATTCAGAAGAGTCAAGGTCGTGGGCACGAGAGCAAGTGATGTCGTTGCACACGTAGGCGCAACATCCAGCTTTGAATTGAATTTTAGGATAGAGATAGTAGGAGGGAACAGAGTAGAGGTTGCTGTCAGTAGCCTCAGCCACCTGTGTTTCGGTAAGGAAGAGAAGATGAGGTTTAGAGGAGGAAAGATGGTGTTCCACAGAATGAAAATTAGAACGAAGACCGTGAATGTTGCAGAAATTGATAAGGAGGAGGTTCGAGGATTTATCAGATCACCTCTCGGGTCGGCAGCCAGAAGAGGAGTCCTTCCTGGGGGTATTTATGGTCCCCCCCCACAGGCGGCAGCTGTATTATACCCTGTATTGCGATACTGTTCAAAGAATGCCATAGTAGTAGTCACCCCTGCCTGCAACACACCAATTGTTATGTCTGATGACTGAATAAGCTTGTTGGTCTTATTGATATGAAATAAAATGTCATACCATAAGCAAACTGCTGATAGAAATGGCCATTAGTTCAATATGTCCATGAGTGCACCTGCCCTGTGGCCACGCCATCTTTTTTCTCGAGAGCATATTCTCTCAGCACTGATAAGGCATTGTTAATTTCCTTCATATGATATCGGAGTGGTTTAACAGCTTCAATTCGTGACTCCCACCTGTTACCTGATGGACCTTTAACTGTAATAGGCAAACATTCTTCAAGAATAGCCCATCGAGATGTAGATGAGCTAAATATCACAAACATTCTGTTCATGATGCCCATAATTTCAATGGCATAATTTGAGGATTTCGCTGCATCTACAATCACCAAATTCCAGGTATGAGCCACGAAGTACATACAAAGCACGTTGATTCGGTTCTAATGTACGTGCTTGTACTCTTTATTCTTTCCACTCATGTTAGCACCATGATCGTAAGCTTGTCCTCTCATATCAGATATATCTATCCCAACCCCATTCACCTTGTCAAGGAATGAGTTCAGTAAACCGTCACCAGTTGTATCATGCACATTCAAGAAACCAAAAAGGCCTCACGAATTTTAATCTCTCTCTCTCAGGTAAAGGCAAAGCCTCCAAGAGAATTTGCACAAAATTTCAGCTTGGTCGGATAAATGGGAGATGCCCTTTAACGTAGACAAGTGCCAGGTCCTTCAAGTAGGAACAAAAAATAAGAAGTTCGATTACGAACTGCGCGGCGTTAAACTCAGAAGCGTTCAATGCGTTAAGGACTTGGGGGTCAAAATCGCGTCAAACCTCAAATTCTCACAGCAATGCAGCGATGCAGGAAATAAAGCAAACAGAATATTGGGCTTCATTTAAAGAAACTTTTTAGTTAAGAATAAAGATGTAATTTTTCCGCTCTAAAATAGTTTAGTCAGACCCCACTTGGAATATAGGGTACAGTTTTGGTCTCCCCACCATGCAAAGGACATTGCTAAGCTAGAAGGTGTTCAGCGTCGAGCAAAAAAAAAATGATCCCTTCCTTGCGCAACAAATCCTACGAAGAAAGACTTTCGACCCTTAACATGTTCTCTCTTGAGAAACGTCGCCTCCGAGGAAAACTGATCGAATGTTTTAAAATACTTAATGGTTTCACGAATGTAGACAGATCAACATTGTTTATGATCGATGACACTTTGCGAACGAGGAACAATGGCATAAAACTCAAATGTAGACAAGTAAATTCAGACTGCACCAAATTTTTCTTCACCAACGTTGTAGTGCGAGAATGGAATAAGCTCCCACCATCAGTGGTCCAGTGTAACACGATTGACTCCTTCAAAAACAAGCTCAACCGTCACTTCCTTGAGATTAATATTAACTAGAGTAGAAAAGCAACGTTTTGGAGCCATCTGATTAATGTAAAATCACTTAGGTTTAAGGATAGACCACCTAGTCTGGACCATGGGGTCTGTGTGGTCTGATTTTCTATGTAATTCTGTGTAATCTCTCTCTCTCTCTCTCCTTCCTGTCACCTCACCTCCACAATGCATGGCTCTCAATGAAGACGATTAAACAGTTCCGAAGTTGCTGTTGTGTTTGCAAAGGTAACGATCCCCCTCTCGGCCTTCGGGAATAATTGATGTGAGAGTCGAAAGCGCCTGAAAACACCCACGTTAGAGCACTGGGGTCCGTCTGCAGGAGCCACCAACTACACGGTCAAGTCTCTGACATCCCCGGTGGCACCTGGCAGACCTGTGTGTCGCTGCGCCGCGGGTGATTTTAATTATCGAAAAAGAGAACTCGTGTCTCCCGCATTGTTCTTTTTCTTATTTCTAAGCAGGAGCGTGTGGCCGGCAGGCAGGCACGCATGACACACACACACACACACACGGCCCGGTAGCTCAGTTGATAGAAAGTCGGCCTTACAACCAGAAGGACCGGGGTTCGATTCCCCAGCCGGGTGAAGATAAATTGTTAATCTTCTTTCACGTGTAGCCCCTGTTCACCTAGCAGTGAGTAGGTACGCGACGTCAGGCAAGGAGTTGTGACCTCGTTGTCGCGGTGTGTTGTGTATGAGTGGTCTCAGCCCTACCCAAAGATCGGTACTACGAGCTCTGTGCTCCTCCGTAGGGAAACGGCTGGCTGTCTCGAGCATAGCTGGGCGTTATCGCGATAAGTTATCGCGATACTTTATCGCTGATAACAAAATCGGGTTATCGGCCATCCGCTACTTATTTAAATATATATCGGTATCTTCGTTACTTTTGTAACCAAACTAGCGATAATCACTACTTTTTTCCGCCTCAGAAAAAAAACGTCTCCTCCCTACTGCGCATGCGTGGCCGGGCGCCCGGTGTTGTATGAAAATTTCGGGTATGAAATATCTTCGTGTGAAGAGATTTCATTCTTAGATCATCAATATTATAAAGCTTTGTTATGTTTTATATTAGACTAAAAAGTAAATATATCAAAGAGAAAATCATTTAACTTTGCCCCCAAAATGATTATTCACTGCCTCAAATTTGATATTCCGTATTCGTTTGTGAGCATGCCATGGTATTGAAGGCACCTGGTGTTGTGGTATTTGGTGTCCCATCGTCAAACGCTGGCGCTTTTGTTTACAAACACTGGTCTATCGTGAACTAAGCATGTTCAGACCAGTAGTGAAATCAGTACCATTATCCTCGTTGTTTTCTAGAACGACACTCGGTACATATAAATACAACTCGTACAGAGTGTCGTTCTAGAAACAGCGGGATGGTGGTAGTGGTACTGTATGTCTGATTCAGCCTTCCAGCAACTCTTAATTACGGTTAAAAAGCTTTGTGAGACTGTACAGGTCTACGCTTGCTGGTCTGAGCATGCGCAGTTCACGAGAGACCAGTGTTTGTTGACGGTGGGGACGCCAAATAACACAACACCGGCTCAGGCGTTTCTAGTATTACCGTCCATAGGTACGTGTCAACGTGTGGTTTTCGGGTTTTGTAAGTTTTCTAAAATACAGATAATGAAAATTTGAATTCATCTATGTTTTTCTATTTGAAATATGAATATAGTATCGTTTTCACCTATCGGACTTATCGCTAGCTAGTATCAGAATTGTGGATTTATATCGGGTATCGGTTATCGGTTATTGGCTATATTTGTGTCTCCAGTTAACGAATATCGGTTATCACCGATAAGGTTTTTCATTATCAGTTATCGGTTATCGGGAATAAGGTTTTCTGTTATAGTGCCCAGCTATGGTCTCGAGAGAGACCCGCAGCAGACCAAGAGGTGAATTACACACACACACACACACACACACACACACACACACACACACACACACACACACACACACCTCCACCACATTCCAAAGTCTGTCCTTCAATACTTTCATTTTCTATGGGAATTCTGCGTGCTAGAAGGGCGTGTGGAGCATCTCAAGGTCGCAGTGCGGGAGGGATGAATGTGTGCCTCTGAGCGGTGCGGCGGGCAGCGCGGTGTGTGTGTGTGTGTGTGTACGGTCACTCGGTGTGTCCAGGCAGCCCGTCACTGAGGAATGCGAGGAATGCGGCGCGGGTGGACTTTAAACCAGGGTACGCGAGGGTCCGTGGGAACGCTTTTGAATGACGCGGCGCCGGCTATTTATAGATTTGAGGCCATTACTGCGTGCTCTCAGGAGGGCTGCTGCCCTGATGGTCCATGACGCAGCCTATTAGCGACATCAGCACGGCACAGGAGTCTTCTTGCTGCTATACAGGCTAATCAGCAAAGTGTAATACCCGGCCTGTCTTCCTAGACATATCGGTGTCTCGGTTCGCCTGTTTGAAAAGCCTCGTTGACGTTGCTGGGATTGTCGTGGACTGTTTCGTTATTTCGGCGTTCCTTCTCCTCCTCCTTTTCATTCTCATCTTTTATTTCTCATTCATCACAGTCTTCCTTATTCTGTCTTCCTCCTCCTCCTCCTCATCATCATCATCATCATCCCTTCCTCCGTCCACCTTCTCATTTATCTTTCTACTTTTTCATATTGTCTTTCTTCTTCTCCCTCCTCCTCCTCCTCCTCCTCCTCCTCCTCTTCCTCTTCTCGTTCCTCCGTCCACCTTCTCATTTATCTTTCTACTCTTTTTCATATTGTCTTTCTCTTCTCTTCCTCCTCCTCCTCCTCCTCCTCCTCCTTCCTTCCTCTTCTCGTTCCTCCGTCCACCTTCTCATTTATCTTTCTACTTCTTTTTCATATTGTCTCTTCTTCTTTTCTCCTCCTCCTCCTCCTCATCTTCATCTTCTCGTTCCTCCGTTCACCTTCTCATTTATCTTTCTACTTTTTTCACTCAGGAAGGCTTTACCATGACTCATCTCCTCTCTCCGAAAATAAGATGACTCAAAAGGAATATAGCGTGACTCACCTCTTCTCTGCAAGCATTATATGACTCAGAAAGACTTGTGTGACACACCTTCCTGCATACACAAGCCGACTCAGGAGGGATCGTGTGACTCACCTCTGCATGCTTGAAGTAATGACTTAACCCTGTAGACTAAAGGAGAATGCATGCATATTTGTGAGTCATTGAAATATAGACTTTGGGAGAATTTGAGTCAGTGAAGGAGGAAGGAATGGAGAGGGGAGGAGGAAAGGATGAGTCATGAGTCAGTTGTATAAGGTGGATGATGAGAGAGAGAGAGAGAGAGAGAGAGAGAGAGAGAGAGAGAGAGAGAGAGAGAGAGAGAGAGAGAGAGAGAGAGAGAGAGAGAGAGAGAGAGAGAGAGAGAGAGAGAGAGAGAGAGAGATGCCTATAGCGGGGTGTATTAGCCCTAGACAGGAGGAGGCGGGGGAGGAGGAGGCGGATAAGAAGAGAAGAAAAAAGATTATGAGGAAGGAAAATAGGGCCGTGGGGGGAGTAAATAAAGAGAAAGAGAAGGAATAAGAGGATTGGGAAGAGGAGAAGGAGGAGGAGGAGGAATACATAGGAATACATAGAAAGAACAGACACCAGAAGACCTATCGGTCTATGGCGAGGGTGTCTGTTTACTACCGCTACTACTAGTAATCTACGTGTGGTAGGATAGGACATAAAAGATGAAGGCTCCTCCCCACCCACCTCTCCCTCCGGCAACGTGCCGGCAGGAAATAGTTAGAAGAGAACACCATGTACCTTTAAGGAAGAAAGGGACATGGAAATTTTACAGTAAAGAGAGAAATAAGAGGAAATTACTACCCTTAACTTACACTACTGGTAACCTAAGCTGTGGGGGAAAATGACTTCATTACATAAGAACCTATGAACATAGAAATACAGGGAGACTGGAAGAGGACGAGTGGGCTACACAGGGCAGCCCCAGAATCCCCCCTAAAACCCACGATGGGTGAGGTGTAGTTTCAGGGGCACAGGTGGAGGCTTGATCCTCGTTTTACCGGCGGTACTAGGCACGCACCAGTAACCTGTCACCTTACTGCACCCACACCTCACTCCACCTGCCATGCGGACATTAACTGTTGCTTTACTCTATTTTTGACTTTCGCTACTTGCAATCTAGGTTGTGGGGGAGAATTATATGAATATAGGTTGAGGTCGTGCTGCAATCTGTCTAAAAACATGCGAGAAAGGGTCAGTATAATCTTATATCCATGAAGTACTTATCCAAAGAAGACTTAAAGCTATTGATACTCTGTGCGCTAACTACTGACGGTGGGAGTCTATTCCAATAATCGACGACTCTGTTATTGAAAATAACTTCTGTGCACCAATGTGTTACATCGATTTCCTTTTAAAACTGCATACCGTTGCTGCGTGTTCATGTGTTGGTGTCTCTCTGAAATATACTATCTGGGTTAATGTTGTCGAATCCATTAAGGATTTTGAACACTTCAATTAAGTCCCCTCTTATCCTTCGCTTTTTTAGGGAAAACATATCTAAACGCTTTAAACGCTCGTCATATGGCAAGTTTCGGAGCACAGGAATTTGTTTGGTTGCTCGTCGCTGTATCTTTTCTAGCAAAACTTGATCTTCGATATAGTTCGGTGACCAGAACTGAACGGCGTGTTCTAGGTGTGTTCTTACTAATGCTAAATATAATCTCTTCATAAGTTCGGGTGATTTATAATCAAAGTTTTTTGAGATTAATCCCAACATCATATTGGCTTTTTACTGCTGCAGAACATTGATCACTCATTTTAAGAGTGTTACTGATAATGACACCAAGATCTTTTTTCGTGTTTTAATTCGCTGAGCTCATGTCCTTGAATCTGATATTTAAAGTTCGGATTTTTTCACCTGTGCATTAAATAAGGAGGTGAATGAAAAGGAGAGAAGGAGGAATAAGCAATATATATATATATATATATATATATATCTATATATATATATATATATATATATATATATATATATATATAGAGAGAGAGAGAGAGAGAGAGAGAGAGAGAGAGAGAGAGAGAGAGAGAGAGAGAGAGAGAGAGAGAGAGAGAGAGAGAGAGAGAGAGAGAGAGAGAGAGAGAGAGAGAGAGAGAGAGAGAGAGAGAGAGAGAGAGAGAGAGATTTACATAGATAGATTTACATAGAAAATCAGACCACACAGACCCCATGGTCCAGACTAGGTGGTCTGTCCTTAAACCTAAGTGATTTTACATTAATCAGAAGGCTCCTAAACGTTGCATTTCTACTCTAGTTGATATTAAGTTGAAGGAAGTGACGGTCGAGCTTATTTTTGAAGGAGTCAATCGTGTTACATTGGACCACTGACGGTGGAAGCTTATTCCATTCTCGCACTACAACTTTGGTGAAGAAAAATTTGGTGCAGTCGGCATTTACTTGACCACATTTGAGTTTTACGCCATTGTTCCTCTTGCGCAAAGTGTCATCGATCATAAACAATGTTGATCTGTCTACATTCGTGAAACCATTAAGTATTTTAAGACATTCGATCAGTTTTCCTCGGAGGCGACGTTTCTCAAGAGAGAACATATTAAGGGTAGAAAGCCTTTCTTCGTAGGATTTGTTGCGCAAGGAAGGGATCATTTTCGTTGCCCGACGCTGAACACCTTCTAATTTAGCAATATCCTTTGCATGGTGGGGAGACCAAAACTGTACCGCATATTCCAAG
This sequence comes from Eriocheir sinensis, assembly GCF_024679095.1. Lineage (NCBI taxonomy): Eukaryota > Metazoa > Arthropoda > Malacostraca > Decapoda > Varunidae > Eriocheir > Eriocheir sinensis. Next base: position 153,658 of record NW_026112194.1, on the reverse strand, counting down.
TGGGGTCTGACTAAACTATTGTAGAGCGGGAGTATTACATCTTTATTCTTGAATAAAAAGTTTATTTTAATGAAGCCCAACATTCTGTTCGCTTTATTTGCTGCATCGATGCATTGCTGTGAGAATTTGAGGTTTGACGCGATTTTGATCCCCAAGTCCTTGACGCATTGAACGCTGTTGAGTTTAACGCCGAGCATTTCGTAATCGAACTTATTATTCCTCGTTCCAACTTGAAGAACCTGGCACTTGCTTACGTTAAAGGGCATCTCCCATCTATCCGACCAAGCTGAAATTTTGTGCAAATCCTCAAGAGACAAAGAAAGACAAAAAAACTAGATATTAGATTCCATAGAGTACAGACGAAGGGAAGAAAGAGAGAGAGGGAGAGAGAAAGAGAAGGAAAGAGATGAGATTGGAGAGGGAGAAAGAGGGATTGTACTATGGGGCGAAAATTAGCTAAGGGGTTGAGTCTGTGGTGAGGGAGAGAAAGGGGAGAGGGTGAAGGAAAGCGAAAGGGGAGAGGAAAGTAAATGAAGGGAGGAAGTGGATGAGGCTAAGACAGGGAGGGGAAGGGAGAGGAAGGGAGAGGGTGACGGAAAGCGAAGGGAAAGGGAAGGTAAGTATGGGGCAGGAAGGGAGAGAGAAAGGAAGGGAGGAAGAGGAGAAGGGGAGGAAGAGAGAGAGAGAGAGAGAGAGAGAGAGAGAGAGAGAGAGAGAGAGAGAGAGAGAGAGAGAGAGAGAGAGAGAGAGAGAGAGAGAGAGAACTAAAGAGCAAGGTAGGAGGTGTTATGTACAAATGATGATGATCGTGAAAGAAACAAGATTCATCGATTTTAACGGGGCACTTTAGGTCTGACGTATGTTGATTTTACCTTTAGCTTTTTATATATATATATATATATATATATATATATATATATATATATATATATATATATATATATATATATATATATATATATATATATATATATATATATATATATATATATATATATATATATATATATATATATATATATATATATATATATATATATATATACATACAAGTGGATATTTTCATATATTTTAGACCGTTTTGGGAGATTATTTTATTATTTTCACCTGGCTCTCATACATACGTACATACATACATACATATACATACATACGGATGGTTGAATTCATGCACTTCTAGATATCGTTTTGGGAGTTTTTGTATTTTGAGAGTTTAAAAAGTCACACACACACACACACACACACACACACACACACACACACACACACACACACACACACACACACACACACACACACGCCCATCGATCACCAGCCATTCGACCAACCAACCTACAAGCCAGCATCACCTCCCCTTCCCTCCTTCCCTCCCTCCCTTTGTTAGCTTCTAAAGACCCTGTACGTAAAGTTCTCTCCCATATTCCTTCTTCCGTTCTTTCATTGTTCTCTTACCTCCATTCCTCCTATCCTCCCTCTTCTTTATTTATCTAACTCTACCGTACCTAACCTAATCTAACATTACAAGACCTAACCTAGCTTAACCCAATCTAACCTGACTCTTCCTTACCTTACCTAACCTTACCTAGCCTAACCACTCCATACCTACCCTTATCTAATCTTACCTTACCTAAGTTAACCTAACCTTAGCTAACCTAACCTTTCCTAACCTTATCTAATCTTATCTAACCTTACCTTACCCAGCCTAACGTAGCCTAACCTAACCTCCTACATCTGTTTTTGGTGTCCCTGTTATCCTTTCTCCTTCATTTTAAGGGTGACCTCCTCCTCCTCCTCCTCCTCGTCCCCTACACACCGACCAATATTCCGTCCCTTCCTTCACACGTCTTCCTTTCCTTTAGTGTGTATTCTTCTTCTTCTTCTTCATTTTCTCGTGTTTTCCTCTTTCTAACTTTATCACTCTTCTTTTCACCTCAAAATATCTATCTATCTCTTTACATCGACTTTTCTTTTTCCTCTTTTTTCCTTCACATTTTCCTCTTTCCTTCGCACTATCCTGTTCTTTTTATCTCAAAACATCTATATTTTATCCTCTATCTGTTCCTCTTCCTCTTTTTTCCTTCGCTTTTCCTCTTTTTATCAATATTAACATCTGCATTTTTTTCCACATGTTCTACTTCATTTATTTATCTTCCTTTTCTCTTCCCATTTTCCTCTTTTCTCATCTTTATCACTGTCTTTCTACCTCAAAATCACTATATTTTCTCCTTTATCTTTTCCTCTTCCTTTTTTTGCTGCACTTTTCATCTTTTTATCAATCTTAACATCTGCCTTTTTTTTTTTTTGGTTCTTCTATTTCATTCTTTTTACTCCTCGTTTGTCTTAACTTTGTGCTCTCTTACAATATTATTCACTCGTGTTTCTACCTAAAAATAATTAATCATCTTTATCTACTGATTCATCTTTTCTTCTTCCTCTTCTTCTTCCTCTCATTTTCATTTTTCCTAGTATCTCCTCCACCCCTTTCCTTCACTTCTTTTCACCTTCACACTCGTCTCCCTCCTCCTCCTCCTCCTCCTCCTCTTCCTCTTCTCCTCCTCATCCTCTTCGTTCCCAAGATTAGCTTTCGTCAAACTTCACATGCTATTCTCACGTTTCTCTTTATTTAAACATCAAGATATATGATAAGATAGAAGGGGCGGGGAAATTGTCTCCATGCTAAAGACGACCTCTGTCTTGAGGTCGCCTATCTTAAAGCATTGCCACTAATGTTGTGGTGTGCTTGTACTCAGGCGGATGTGACTAGGGCGGGTAGGTGCGACACCAGGCATGAGCCGCCACCTTCACCTATTGGGTGTTCATTGCACCTGGCTCTGCGGCTTCGGGATTTCAAGGAGGAGTTCGTTAGCCACCGCCGCCTCGTGGTGTGCTGGTTTCTCCTCCAAGGGACCCGTAGTGCCGCCAGGTGAGGTGTATGTTGACCTGGGCCTTGTGCAGGACTGTGATGGCACTGACCCTTCTCCGGTGCCTGAGGCTGTCGAGCATACAGCTGGGGGCGTCCTGCTGGTGATGATCTGCCGGTGCCGCCACTGGTGTCCATGTGGTCGCTCCTGCTGAGGGCTGCTGGCATCGCGGATGAGTCGCTCTGCCCTCCTCTGCACTCTGCCCAGCAGCGAGAGGTAACATTGGGCACTGCTCATCCAGGAGAGAGGGGAGTATTCCATGACGGACCTTACCTGGGCTTTGTACAGCCTCAGGAGGTCGTCTGCGTCGAGCAGGTGCCGAACGCGACGCAGGAGTGTCACCTCAGGGAGGCTCCGCGCGCCACACACTCCAGGTGGCGATCGAAACTGAGTCTGGAGTCGACCTCCACCCCCAAGATGTTGATGGAGTCCTTGATGACCAGGGTGTCGTCCCCAAACTTCAGCCGTCCCTGCAGGAGTCTGGCGTCCTCCTCCGAACGCGATATGACCATGGCCTGGCCTTCTCGGCAGCAAACTTGACTTGCCAACGTCGTCCCCAGGCCATGATGTCACCAAGATGGCGGTTGGTGGCTTCGATCATGTTCGAGGTTTCCTCCCTGGTGTAGCTGTGGGACAGGGTGCAGTCGTCAGTGTAGGCTGAGGCGACTAGTAGGCCACGGAGCAGCTCGTCGAAGTATGCGTTCCAAAGGATCGGGCCCGGTACTGATCCTTGTGGAACGCTGGCAGTGACTGGGTAACTGCCTGACGTGCACCCGTTCACCACTACCCTCAGACTCCGGCCTTGCAGGTAGCTCGAAAATAGCTGCAGCAGTTGTCCTGTGATGCCGTGTTCGAGCTTGGCCAGGAGGCCCCTCTGCCACACAAAGTCGAATGCCCCAGTAATATCTAGGGCGACAACAAGTGAGGGCCGACCGGAGTCCAGGGCGTCATGCCAAGATTTGCTGAGAAGGAAGAGGAGGTCTGATGCCGAGCGATCTCTCCTGAACCCGTGCTGGCGAGGAGACAATAGATGGTTCTACTCCAGGTGGCGCGTCATCTGCTCAGCAATAATCCGCTCCAGGATCTTGCTAACAACTGACAGGAGCGAGATTGGGCGGTAGTAAGTTGGGTCTGTCCTGTCCTTCTTCTTGAAAACCGGTGTGACACGAGCCTCTTTCCATAGGGTCGGCCAGGCCCCTGCGCTTAGGCACTGTCTGAATATACGTGTGAGGGGCACGACAGCCCCTGTACAGTGCTTCAGCAGGAAAGGGCTGATGTCATCAGGGCCTAGGGCTTTCCTGATGTTGGTGTCTCGTAGGTGCTTGGCCACTCCCTCTGTCTCTCTCGCTTTCCTGGTTCTTTCTGTCTCTCTCTGTGTCTCTATATCTCTGTCTCTTTGTGTATTCTTTTCTCTTTCTCTGTATGTCTGTTTGTCTGTCTGTTTCTGTATCTGACTGTCTATCTTTTTCTCTGTTCTTATAGTTTCTTCTTCTTAATTTTCTTGTTCTTCTTTTTCTTGTTTTTTTTTCTCCTTTGTCGTCATTATCAGGAGACTTATATATCTCTATCTGTCTATCTGTTTATTGCCCGTTGTCCCTCTGTGTTCTTTCTGTCTGTCTGTTTTTTCTGTCTCTCTTTCTCTTGTTGCTGTTGATATTATAGTTTTCTTCTTTATCATCTTGTTCTTCTTATTCTTCTTTCGCTCTCTTCAGCGTCATATAACTTGTCACCTCCTCCTCCTCCTTCTTCTTCCTCTTTCTCCTTCTCGTCTTCCTTTATTATATTTTTCTCTATCATCTTATTCATCTCGTTCTTCTTCCTCCTCTTTCTATTTCAGCATCATAAGACTTGTCATTTCCTTCTCTTTCTCCTCCTTCTTCTCCTGTTCCTTCCTTCCTTTATTTCCCGTACAAAGACTTTCGTTTCTTTATTCCGACACACACACACACACACACACACACACACACACACACACACACACACACACACACACACACACACACACACACACACACATGCACTCACACACTCACTCAGTAATTCAAGCGATGGATTCCTGCACGCCGGTCTCCCCTCACCCCTCGCTCCTTTGTTTTCCCCGTAAGTTTTCAAGCAGCACACGCTCACCCTGGGTATATAACACGACCAGGGGATATTACTGGAACAGCGATGCGGCGTATAACTCACTCTCTCCTGCAGCTTTCCTTCCCTATATCTCCTTCCTCTTCTGCCAGGGGACCCAGACCAGAGACCGCTTTGATGTGCTTTCTTCTTCTCCTTCCCAAACTTGTCACACGAGACGTCTTCTTCTTCCTGCGCCAGGGTCGTATCACCCGGTTTAGTCTTGATCTAGAGAAACGGCGGATACGTGGTCAAAGAGGAGAGAGAGAAAAGATGCTGCGTGAGATGGAGAGGTAAGATGGAAGGAAGCATCATGGGTTAGGGAACAGAATAAGGCTGGATATATTACGATTAAGACTAAGGAGTGGGCTTGGGCACGTCGTGTTATGGGTAGAAATGATGACAGACGGACAACCAAAGATGCTGCGTGAGATGGAGAGGTACGATAGAAGGAAGCATCATGGGTTAGGAGAACAGTATAAGGTTGGCGATGTTAAGATTAAGCTAAAAAGATGACTTACGGTGGTCGTTTCATGGGTAGAAATGATGACAGACGGACAACCAAAGATGCTGCGTGGGATGGAGTGGTAATGGAAGGAAGCGAGCGAGCGTCACGGGTTTTGAGACAGAATAAGGTTGATGTTAAGATCGAGCGTAAGAAGTGGACTTGTGGAGGTCGTATTATGTGTAGAAATGATGACAGACGAATAACCGAGGATGCTGGGTAAGACGAAGAGATAGAAAAGAAGGAACAAATAAAGAAAAGAAAGAAGAACAGGAGGAAAGGAGGAGATAGAGAGAGGAAACAAGAGACAAAGACAGAGAGAAAGCAACAGAGAGAGAAAGGAAAAAAAATGAAAGAAGAAGAAGTAGTAGATGAAAGTCAAGTCATAGATAATTTGCCAGGACAGAATGGAGTACACTGAGAGGCGAAAGACAGGTAGAGAATGTGAGTTAGTTAAATACATATAAAACTGAATCTGTATATCTTAGCTTGGGAGTGTTAGCGTAGCAGCCACACACTATTACATTTGTTCACGATCTTAGGCAAGGGAAAGTTTAATATATATAAGACTTACTGACACTCGTATGTTTTAAGCCCCAAATATTACCTAGAGAAAAGTTAGAAATGATGTTAATCGATAGTGTTGTGTTTGGAATAGTTAATCAGTGACCCATCGAACTTTTACTCTCCTGAACTAAAGAAAGTGAGAGTATGATGTAACTAATATTATAATAAGCTTAACGCCTCATTGAAATATTGCCAAAATAGGAAAACGTGATGACTTATATCAGTGGTGCTCAACATTATTGGGTGGCAGGGCCACATTAGATGGGCAATGTGTGATAAGGGCCTCATATTTCCTGCAATGTGAATATGCATAGTAATTAATATACGTATTCTGCAGACTAATAATACTGATTATGTTGTGTATATATTGTAACCTTCCGGAAAGAGTCGTAATCAAAACACTTTTCACATAAATTGCAGGTCATGGGAAATGGGCAATTATAAAGTACAATAAAGTGAAGACCTATATACGAGCGACACCATTTAGCTGTTGGGCAGGGAGAGGGGAAACGTGGAGCGGCTGCTGTGTGCCGGGAGGGTGGGGAACTCAATTGGGTAGGGGTACAGGGAGGTGGCGGAAGACGATGGGTAAGGGAGAGGGCTAGGAGTGGATGGGCAACGGTGGGGAAGTCCTGAAGGGAGCGGTTGGGTAGGAGAGGGGTAGGGAGCCAGAGACCAGGACTGATTGAGAGGATGAGTGGGGGGATGAGAGGGCAGGGACATGAGCGAAGGGAATAGCCAAGCAGGAGGGAGTTTCCCCCCCAAAAAAAGCCTAGATTAGCCTGTTTTCAAGGGAAAATAGCCAAGGCGCCAAGGTCCCAGCTCAAAAGCCAAGATCTAGTAAAAAATGCCAAGGAGTGGCAACACGGGACTCACGTCAACAAAATCAGTGAGGCTAGCCAGCTTTCAGGCTGCCAGATGAGGAATAGCATTTTTATCATTATAATACTATAACGTCATAAAGTTCACTTATAATAAGATATTCAGTAATATCAATCATAATATAATTTATATTGCTACATGTCATTAAAATTAAATGTGAACTAATATTATACGTATTATGATAGGGATAAGTAGGTTATTTTTTGGTTGCTTGCCGAGGGCCGCATTAAACTTTATTGAGGGCCACATGCAGCCCTCAAACAGTGGGTTGAGCACCCCTGACCTATATTATTGTGTATGCATTCCTTCACCACTCAACCATTAATAAAAGCAAACAGCATTATATGACTGACCTATATATCATGAAAGCCACACGAAATATTGTTAAAGAGAAGATGAAATTGTGACTGATCTTCAAAGTCTCGTCTAAATTTCCACCTTCCTATGACTTGTACTCTTTCTTACACGAGGGGAGGATCAAGACACCTGAACATAATCTTTTGGAATTCATTAATACTTCATTTTGGGAGTATTAGTTTAGTTTTTTTCCAGATTTTTTTATTTATTTTCATCTACTGATTCTTATATATGAAAAAAAAAAAACCAATTTCTTAGTCAACCATTAAACAAGTCCTTTGTTCAGGTAGTAAGGAGGAGTAGTTTTGCATTTTCTCTACGTGTTTTATTTTTTTGTTTTTTCTTGACTGCTTCTTCTGATATATAAACAAACACCCATTGGTGCTACTTTTGGTTTGTCATGAATCTACTTTTGGTATGTGATCTACACTTTATATTGCGGTCTACGTGTCATGAATCTACTTTGGTATGCCATCTAAATGGTTGATGCATGGTCTAGATGGTCTAGACCGACTATAGAGGGTAATAGCGGTGGTAGAGAGGTAGTTGAGTCCCGGCTCAACAAGGTACAAGAACAAGAAAACACGTGTCGTGATTACGAGAGAATGTCTGGTTAGAGTGTCGAAGCGCCGGTCCTGAACAAGGAAAACACTCGTCGTGGTTTCGAGAGAATGTCTTCTTATAGTGTCGAATCTCCTGTCCAGACTCAACAAGGTACATGTGGCAACAGCACACTTCATTCCGCCATAGACATCAATCTCGACAGCTTTGGTATGTTACCTGCAAGCTAGTTTGTTACATCATGGACTTCTTTGATAACTTCAATGGAGGTGTACTGCACATAACAGTTTTGCAGTTCTACGCAAGAAAAGAAATCCCCACACTCGAAAAAATTCATGAAGAAGTGAAGAACAACCTCTCATATCCTGGCAGCCGTGAAACACTGAGAAAAGTTCTGAAGAAAATCGGATTTCACCATGCAAAGGTTGATGGGCGAAAATTCCTCTTGGAAAATAATGATGTGCAATATGCACGAAGCAAGTTTTTAAGAGAAATAAGGAAACACTTAAGCTCAGACAAGAACATCGTATATTTGGACGAGTCGTGGGTTAACCAAAACTACACGGTTTCCAAATGTTGGGTGCACGAAGAAAATGCAGGACAGGCTATAGGAGTGAGAGTGCCGACTGGGAAGGAGGCCGCTTGATCATTCTGCACGCTGGATCATAAGAACATAAGAACTCAGGAGTTCACAAGAGGCCGGTAGGCCTGTACTAGGCAGCTCCTTTGACCCTAAGCTCCCGTGTATCTAACCCCACCTAATATCGCTGTCCATGAATTTATCTAGTCTATTTTTGAATGTGACAATTGTATTGGCACTCACCACATGACTGCTAAGCCCATTCCACTCATCCACCACCCTGTTAGTAAACCAATTTTTGCCTATGTCCCTGTTGAATCTGAACTTATCCAGTTTAAACCCATTACTTCGTGTCCTACCCGGTTCTCTTACCAACAAAACCTTATGAATGTCTCCCTTATTAAAGCCCTTCATCCATTTATAAACCTCGATCATGTCTCCACGCACCCTTCGCCTTTCTAGAGAATGCAAGTTTAACTGTTTGAGTCTTTCCTCGTATGGCAAGTTTCTCAACCCCTGAATCATCTTAGTCATCCTCCTCTGCACCGATTCTAACATTTTGATATCCATTGTATAGTAAGGTAACTAGAACTGAACCGCATAGTCAAGATGAGGTCTAACTAATGCTAAATATAGTTTGAGGAAGACTTCGGGGCTTCTGTTGCTTACGCTCCTTGAAATAAATCCCAGTACCCTATTAGCTCGATGATTTGTTCCTGGGGCCGCCCTTGTTTTCCAGGCAAATCATGTCGGGGATTACCATGATCAGATGAATGCAGAAACATTTGAAAAGTGGTTCACACATCAACTCTTACCAAACATTCCTTCAGCGTTAGTAATTGTGATGGATAATGCATCTTATCACTCAAGAAAAATTCACAAGCCACCAACATCTGCAAACAACAAAGCTACGATACGAGAATGGCTGGAGAAGAAGGGCGTAGCAGTGCCAGAAGTTATCCTCAAGACAGACCTTCTGCATCTTGTAAGTCAACACGTCTCTTCTGCCGACACAAACTACGTTGTCGACAAGATGGCTTCAGATCACGGACATAAGAGTAGTGCGCCTGCCACCATACCACTGTCACTACAACCCCAATGAGCTGGTTTGGGCTCTTGTTAAAGGCTACATCTAGAAAAAATAACATTCAAGAATGCCGACCTAAAACCACTCATAGAAGAATCAATACAAAATGTTACCAAGGAAATCTGAAGAATGCTGTCCGGCACGCGGAAAACTGCAGTCATAGGATGCAGAGAGAGATGTCGTGATTGACAACTTCATTGATTCTTTCATCATCACTCTCACATCTTCTGATGAGCATTCATCCTAAGTCATCCAAGATGCAGTGAAGAGAGGAATAGGCCTATCGGGGATATATACCTCTTAAAAAAAACGCGCCATGACTTTTACCTCTCGGGTGGTGTGGAAATAAAGTCGGTTATATAATCTGTACAATACAATGGTAAGGACTAAAACCAAATTTATCGTATAAACCCACAATTTCTGTATTATAACCTAATAAATCAGGTTGAATAAACGAGAGAGAGAGAGAGAGAGAGAGAGAGAGAGAGAGAGAGAGAGAGAGAGAGAGAGAGAGAGAGAGAGAGAGAGAGAGAGAGAGAGAGAGAGAGAGAGAGAGAGAGAGAGAGAGAGAGAGAGAGAGAGAGAGAGAGAGAGAGAGAGAGAGAGAGAGAGAGAGAGAGAGAGAGAGAGAGAGAGAGAGAGAGAGAGAGAGAGAGAGAGAGAGAGAGAGAGAGAGAGAGCTAACCAAGGTGGGATAAACGTGGCACCGCTGTACTGCTGCTTACTCCCTAGAGGCCTACGTCACAGCCGCACGTTTGAGCTAGCCGGAGTATAACCTCCCTAAATCCTCATTTATATTTCAGTCATTGACGCAGCCCTAAAGCGTGCACAATAATTCTACAACGAAATCAGCGACGAAACTAAAGCACAGGCATTTTTAAGAAGACATGGACTGTTGGATGAAAACAAAATGTTTCACCGTGTCATCGATGTGGCGGAGAGGTGAAGGACGCTCGGAAAAGAAGACGAAATGGCGAATTTATTCCCGTTCTTCGTTGCAGAAACCGTGGATGTCAAACTTTTCGTTCCGTTCGCAGAGGTAATGTATTCATCCACTTCACAGATTTAAATAACAAACTAAATTGCAAGCTCTCTTTGTCAAATTTTAGAATTGATCTTTTATTTTATACAAGACCTCTTATGATCTGGTTCAAAGATTAACTGGTAGAGGTACCGAAGCAATATGCGACTGGTTCAACATGTGCAGAGAAGTTTGTACAGCGAATGTTTCAGTCCAACATCGTGGTCAAATGGCAGGGACTGAAGAAGAGCCTGTAAATTGATGAAGCACGCTTTGTAGGACAGCGAAAGCACAACAGAGTCGGAATGTTGCATTGAGAACTGGCTCCAAATTCAACAGACGGTGAAGCTGAAGTGGACAGTAACCGTAACCATGGGAGACGTATTGATGGTGTTTGGTTTGAAGAGAGGCTCAGAGTGCCGATATTTTTACGTTCAAAGAAGAGACCGTGAGACACTTCAACCAATTATTCAGAGAGAAGTCGCTGAAGGCTCAATGATCCATTCCGACGACTGGCCAGCTTACTCTAATTTAAACCAAATCAATTTTCGTCATTTTTCCGTAAATCATCAGCAGTATTACGTCGATCCTAACCCTGGGGCACATACACAAGGAACTGAAAGATCCTGGCTTGATGCGAAGACTCGTATTGAAAACATGAGAGGCAGCAATCAAAGAACTTTTCAGTCGAACCTAGACTACTTCTGTTGTCGGATGATGAGAAAATAAGCTCCTGACAAAAATTTAGCATTTTTAGCTGATATATGTGATGTTTACCGATATAATATTTTTAATAAAAAAAATGTTTTTATTATGTTTTACCATGTAGATATCATTACAAAGTAAAATATCAACGGTGTAGATACTTTTCCTTGTAGATAACAAGCCAAAGTACGGTGTAGATATTTTTTCTTATAGATAACAAGCCAAAGTAGCACCCACCCATTTTTTTCAGTCATCCATTTAGTACCTTTTTTTTTTAAAGTAGTGAGAGGAAATTCAAGTTAAAGAAAATGGAATGAGGTTAGTCTGTAGGAGGTGCTTGATACGGGGTCTAAAATTTGCCTTGAAGGGGGGCTGGATTTTTTTTTTACAACAAGGAGACAGATCAAGGGCACACACAAAAAAGTAAACAATAATAAAATAAAGCCTGCTACTCGCTGCTCATAAAAGGAATCCAAAGAGGTGGCCGAAAGCTAGGTCAATTTCGGGAGGAGAGGTGTCCAGATACCCTTCTCTTGAAAGAGTTCAAGTCGTAGGCAGGAGGAAATACAGAAGAAGGAAGATTGTTCCAGAGTTTACCAGCGTGAGGGATGAAAGCGTGAAGATCCTGGTTAACTCTTGCATAAGGGGTTTGGACAGTATAGGGATGAGCATGAGTAGAAAGTCGCGTGCAGCGGGGCCGCGGGAGGGGGGTGGCATGCAGTTAGCAAGTTCAAAAGAGCCGTCAGCGTGAAAATATCGATAGAAGATAGAAAGAGAGGCAACATGGCGCATAAATTAAGAGGTAGAAGACTATCAGTAAGAGGAGGAGAGCTGATGAGACGAAGAGACTTAGACTTCACTCTGTCCAAGAGAGCTGTGGAGTGGAGCCCCCACACGTGAGATGCATACTCCATATGAGGGCGGACAATGCCCCTGTATATGGATAGCAACTGCGCGGGGGAGAAGAAGTGGCGGAGACGATACAAAACCCCCAGCCTCGAGGAAGCTGATTTAGTGAGAGACGAGATGTGAAGTTTCCAGTTAAGATTTAGAGTTAAGGATAGACCGAGGATGTTTAGTGTTGAAGATGGTTACAGCTGAGTGTTGTCGAAGAATAGGGGATAGGTGTTTGGAAGATTGTGTCGAGTTGATAGGTGGAGAAATTGAGTTTTTGAGGCATTGAAGGACACGAGGTTCCTTTTACCCCAATCGGAAATGATAGTAAGGTCTGAGGTTGCTGTTCTGAAGCTACCAGCTTGGAGTCATGTAATTCCTGTTGAGAGGGTCTTCTGTTGAAAGAAGCTGAATAATGCAGAGGGAGTCATCAGCGTATGCGTGGATAGGACAGTTTGTTATGGAAAGAAGATCATTGATGAATAACAGGAAGAGAGTGGGTGATAGGACAGAGCCCTGTGGAACACCACTGTTAATAGGTTTAGGAGAAGAACAGTGACCGTCTACCACGGCAGAGATAGAACGGCCGGAAATGAAACTGGAGATAAAGGAACAGAGAGAAGGAGAGAATCAGAAAGAGGGCAGTTTGAAAGAAGACTTGTGCCAGACTCTATCGAAGGCCTTCGATTTGTCTAGCGCAACTGAGAAGGTTTCACCGAAACGGCTAAGAGAGGATGACCAAGAATCAATTAGCAGACAAGAAGATCGCCAGTAGAACGCCCCTTGCGGAACCCATACTGGCGATCAGATGGAAGGTTAGATGTGGAAAGGTGCTTTTGAATCTTCCGGCTAAGGATTGATTCTAAAGCTTTATATAGACAGGAAAGTAAAGCTATAGGGCGGTAGTTTGGGAATTGGAACGGTCACCCTTCTTAGGCACAGGCTGTACGAAGGCGTACTTCCAGCAGAAAGGAAAGGTAGATGTTGATAGGCAGAGGCGAAAGAGTTTGACCAGGCAGGGTGTCAGCACGGAAGCACAGTTTTTAAGGACAATAGGAGGCGCTATATCAGGTCCATAAGCCTGCTGAGAGTTGAGGCCAGAGAGGGCATAGAAAACATCATTAGGAAGAATCTTAATAACATGCAGCATAAAGGAGTCGGAAAGGGGGTGAGTAAGAGGAATATGCCCATAATCGTCCAGAGTGGAGTTGTTAAAGAAAGTCTGAGCTAATATTTTAACCTAAGAGATAGAAGAAAAGGCAGTTCTGCAGTCTGGTTTAAGAAGAGGCGGGAAATAGTAAGAAGTGAAATTGAGGAGATATTTTGGCTAAGTGCAAGAAGTCTCTGGAAAAATTAGATAAAGCAAGTTGTTCACATTTGCTATTGATAAAGGAGATTTTGTTAATTCGAATAATAGATTTGGAAAGATTAAGTTCTTAAAAGTAAAGGTCAAAGTAAGCGGGAGTTTGAAGGCTCTGGTACCTTTTGTAAGCTGCCTCTATCTTTGACAGCACGAGAACAAGCGTGATTAAACCAAGGCTTTTTATCATGGGGAGTAGAGAGTACGTGGAATGTATGCCTCCATTCCTTAGATAATCACCTCTGTGATGCGCTGAGCATACACAGAGGGTCTCTCCTGGAAGCAGTAATCATTCCACGGGAATGGAAAAGTACATCCTCAGGTCATCCCACCGAGCTGAAGCAAAATGCCAGAAGCATCGCCTCTTAGGTGGGTCCAGAGGGTGTACAGGAGCAATAGGACAGAATACAGAAATAAGATTGTGATCGGAGGAGCCCAACGGAGAGAACAGTTTGACAGAGTAAGCCGAAGGGTTAGAGGTAAGGAAGAGGTCTAGTATGTTGGGCCGGTCTCCAAGACGGTCGGGAATACGTGTAGGGTGCTGAACCAACTGCTCTAGGTCATTGAGGAGAGCAAAGTTGTATGCTTGTTCACCAGGCTGGTCAGTGAAAGAGGATGAAAGCCAAAGCTGGTGGTGAGCATTGAAATCTCCTAGGATGGAGATTTCAGGGAAGGGAGAGTGAGTCAAGATGTGCTCCACTTTAGAGTTCAGGTAGTCAAAGAATTTTACATAGTTAGTAGAATTAGGTGAAAGATAAACAGCACAGTTGTATTTAGCAATATAATGACAATGAAGTCTTAGCCAGATGGTGGAAAATTCAGGAGAGTCAAGGTCGTGGGCACGAGAGCAAGTGATGTCATTGCGTACGTAGACGCAACATCCAGCTTTTTATTGAAATTTAGGATAGAGATAGTAGGAGGGAACAGAGTAGAGATCGATGTCAGTAGCCTCAGAAACCTGTGTTTCGGTGAAGAAGAGAAGGTGAGGTTTAGAGGAGGAGAGATGATGTTCCACAGAATGAATATTAGTACGAAGACCGCGAATATTGCAGAAATTGATAAGCAAAAGGTTTGAGGAGTTATCAAAACACCTCTCAGGTCGGAAGCCAGAAGGGGAGTCCTCCCTGAGGGAATTTATGGCCACCCCACCAGGCGGGGACCCCGAGGCATTGTTGTTCAACGCCATTTTGAATTTTGGGAAAAGGTGTGTGTTGTGTGAATGTAGTGTGGTGTAGATAGAGAGAGTATCTGTCTTTTGAGAGCATGCTGAACTACTCTCTGGTGTAGATGAGACAATAGTGAAACGGTTAGTGAGGTAATGGGAAGGGTCTTTGGAGGGCTTAAGCACCCATCTCACTTCCCATATATACCTCACCGGGAGTGGTTTGCGCCCGTTCGGTAGGTGTCTTCCTACCTAATTCCTACCTACTCCGAGACGGCAGCACTGCTGTCTCGTCTGTCTCTAAGGCTGAAATCCTCGCTCAAACTTTCTGTAAGAACTCCACCCTGGACGATTCTGGGCATATTCCTCCTACTCATCCGCCCTCTGACTCCTTTATGCCTGTTATTAAGATTTTTCCAAATGATGTTTTCTATGCCCTCTCTGGCCTCAACTCTCAGAAGGCTTATGGACCTGATGGAGTGCCTCATATTGTCCTTAAAAACTGTGCTTCCGTGCTGACACCCTGCCTGGTCAAACTCTTTCGCCTCTGCCTATCAATATCTACCTTTCCTTCCTGTTGGAAGTATGCCTTTGTACAGCCTGTGCCTAAGAAGGGTGACCGTTCCAATCCCTGAAACTACCGCCCTATAGCTTTACTTTCCTGTATATCTAAAGCTTTTGAATCAATCCTTAACCGGAAGATTCAAAAGCAGATAGGAAAAGGATGATTCAGACATTAAGGAAGGCAAGGCAAGGCAAGGCAAGGCAAGGCAAGGCAAGGCAAGGGAAGGCAAGAGAAGGGAAAGGCAAGGGAAAGGAAAGGGAATGAAAGGCAAGGCAAGGCAAGGCAAGGAAGGCAGGCAAGACAAAGCAAGGCAAGGCAAGAGAAGGGAAAAGGAAGGGAAAGGCAAGGGAAAGGAAAGGGAATGAGAGGCAAGGCAAGGCAAAGCAAGGCAAAGGAAGGGAAGGGCAGGAAAGGGGGACAGCAGGAAGGAAGGGGAGGGAGCACAACCCAGACAGGATGGGTAGGGGGCTCGATGTGCTGTGCGGTACGCTGAAGACTTTTTTTTTATTTATTATTATTATTTTTTTTTTTACGTTGTTGCCTATTGCGCCGGTAGGCATCTTCCCGGTGGGGCCTGATGGTCGGCCCAAGGCTTCTTCCAGGTGGGGCCTGATGGTCGGCCCAGCCCGTTCTGGCGCAGGCGAGTGTTTATAGTGACGCCATCTTGCATTGGCTCATGCTGCCCCTGAACTCGTTCTTGATTCGCCTGGACGGCTTCCTCTAGAGTCCGGGTTGATGGGTGGTCTTCAGGACAGCATGTGGGTAGTTTTAAGCCACTCGGCGGTGACTGAAAAATCCGAGTGGTAGCGTGAGGATTCGAACCCGCGTCGTCCATCACGCGGCGAATGTGGGTCCAGTACGCTACCAGTTCGGCCACCGCCTACCCTACGCCTACCCTGTTGCTTCAGGTCACTTGTTTAGGGCTGCTGCTGAGGGTGTTTTAAGATGCCTGCGCTGCACTGAATCGTGAGATGTCGATGGAATGGCTTATCAAACCAGCGAATACTCCGTAAGAGTAATTGGTGGTCTGTTACCTACATAGTATGTGAACACCATCTCCGGCTATGCGGGCATGTGGCACGCTGCCCAAAAGCCGCTCACCGAGTTGTTTCGGATCTGAGGTCCGACGGAAATGCCCTCCTTGAGCTTAGCAGAGCTCAGAGCTGGGAATAGAGTGTACAAGTGTTGGAAGGCAGCGCCATTTTTGTCCAGGCCTTCACGAAAAAGAGATAACCCTGAGTTAAGGAGGCCAGGGGGACGCCCACAAAGTTCGTGGCGTCAGCAAGTCGACAGATTCTACCGTGGGTACTTAGGACGGGAAGGGCGCCTGCATGGAGACTTGCTCGGCGGGTTTGGCGTTGAGGGTGGGCGACGCAACGCACACCGCGGCGTATGCGATTGATTGATTGTACTGGACTGCAACTTGTGGGTGTCGAGGCGGCGCTGAAACGAACTTGGCAGTGTTTTTATCGGCGTCGTCATTTCGATTTTTACTGCATTCTTTTTTTTTCATATCCTCATTTTCAGTTTTTTCGGGGCCTGTAAATCAGTTCATCTGCATCTCCAATTAAGTTTCTGGCATTTTCATCTCAGTTTTTCAGCGTCGTCATTTTTTCAGTAGTTTTGGTGTCGTTTTAAATTTTCCGTCATTTTCATTTAATTTTTTCGGCTTCGTCATTTTTCAATAGTTTTGGTGTCGTTTTAAATTTTCCGGCATTTTCATTTAATTTTTTCGGCGTCGTCATTTTTCAGTAGTTTTGGTGTCGTTTTAAATTTTCCGGCATTTTCATTTAATTTTTTTCGGCGTCGTCATTTTTCAGTAGTTCTGGTGTCGTTTTAAATTTTCCGGCATTTTTATTTCATTTTTTTCGGCGTCGTCATTTTTCAGTAGTTCTGGTGTCGTTTTAAATTTTCCGGCATTTTCAATTTTTTTTTTTTTTCGTCGTCGTCATTTCAGCCTTTCATATTTCATGTTTGATCTTCTTTTTGTCGTACTCTTGTTTTCTCCTTCCTTCCTTGTTTCCTTCCTCTTATCCTCCGTCTATTACGTTCTTCATCTTATTATTATTATTCTTTCTTCAGTCTTCTCCAAGCTAACTATTCTGTCCTCTCTTTAATCTTCTTTTTTTGCTTTGCTTTTTGTCTTTCTTCCTCCCTTCCCTCATACGTATTATCCTCTCCATCTCGTATATTATCATGTAACTTTTCTGTCTTTAGTCTTCTCTACGCTAACTTTTTAACTCTCTCTCTCTCTCTCTCTCTCTCTCTCTTTTATGACCGTCCTCAGCATCATCCATTTTCAGAGACTATTTCTTTTCCATTTTCCTTTATTTTTATCCATTAGTCTTCTCTTCCTTGACGCTCTACACTTTCCATTTTCCTCTGACGTCGTTTTTAGTCTCTCTCTTCCTCTTGGCCATCATCCTCTTCGTATATTCTCCTTCGCCTCTTTCCTTCAGTTTTTGTCTTGTGTTTTTTTATCCTTTACTATTCTATATCTTGACCTTTTGTATTCTCCGTTTTTTCCTCTGTTCATATTTTTCAGTCTGTCAATCCTTTTCCTCCTCGCCGTTTTCGAAAGTCTTCATTCCCTCTTTCCTTCGTCTGTGTGTTTTATAGTGGCGCCATTCTTGCTTAGCCCATGCTGACCTCCGGAGCTCATCTTGATCGTCCTTTGCGTGTTTCGCCAGAGTCCGGGTTGAGAGGAGGTTCAAGGAGAGGAGGAAGAGGAGGAAGGAGAATTGGAGAGGAAAGGAGGTGAAGAGGAGGAGGAGGAAGAGTCAAAGAGAGGTGGTTGGTGGATGTGAGTCGTCAGCTGGTGGCGGTGGGCAGGAGTCGAACGTGAGTCCTCCATAATACCGCGGCTGCAAACTGACCACTCAGCCACTGTCTCCCCCTGACCATGACCGTCCACCTCTCTTTTGCCTCCTCCTCCTCCTCCTATTCGCCTCCTCCTCCTCTTCGCCACCTCTTCTTCCTCGCCTCCTCCTCTTCCACCTCCTCTTCCTCGCCTCCTCCTCTTCGCCACCTCCTCTTCCTCGCCTCCTCCTCTTCGCCACCTCTTCTTCCTCGCCTCCTCCTCGTCTCCACGTCTTCATCGCCTCCTCCTCTTCGTCACCTCGTCTTCCTTGCCCCCTCCTCTTCGCCACCTACTCTTCCTCTCCTCCTCCTCTTCGCCACCTCCTCTTCCTCGCCTCCTCCTCTTCGCCACCTCCTCTTCTTCGCCTCCTCCTCTTCGCCACCTCTTCTTCCTCGCCTCCTCCTCTTCGCCACCTCCTCTTCCTCACCTCCTCCTCTTCGCCACCACCTCTTCGTCGCCTCCTCTTTGCCACCTCCTTTTCCTCGCCTCCTCCTCACACCTCGTCTTCCTCGCCTCCTCCTCTTCGCCACCTCTTCTTCCTCGCCTCCTCCTCTTCGCCACCGCTTCTTCCTCGCCTCCTCCTCTTCGCCTCCTCTTCTTCCTCGCCTCCTCCTCTTCGCCACCTCTTCTTCCTCGCCTCCTCCTCTTCGCCACCTCTTCTCCTCGCCTCCTCCTCTTCGCCTCCTCTTCTTCCTCGCCTCCTCCTCTTCGCCACCTCTTCCCCATCTCCTTTTCCTTGTCACTTCCTCTTCGTCTCCTTCTTCACCTCTTCGCCTCCTCCTCCTCCTCCTCCTCCTCATTCGATCCCCGTTCCTTTTCCTCCTCGTCATCTTCGCCTCCTCCTCTTCTCCTCTTCACCTCTTCTCTCACTTCTCCTCTTCGCCAGTCACCGTTCTTCTTCCTCCCAGTCTCTCATTTCTACCTCCGCGGCGCGTTACGTGACTCGCGCTGAATTATCTCCATCACTCCGGCTTTTTCTCGCCTCTTCTTTCACCCTCTTCGCTATAATCCCTTGTTTGTTTAATTATGCGCTTTTTCCCTCCTTCGTGTACTCCTTCCCTCGTCCCTTCCCTCGCTCCTTACTTCCTCTTTTTCTCCTTTTTTACTTTTTTTTATATGAAGTCGTATAAAATGGAGTGTTTTTTTTCTTTTTTTTTCTTTCCTTTATTCCTCCTTCTTTCTGTTTCTGTCCCTGTCTTCGCTTCCCTTTCTCTTTTTTCTCTTTTATTTTTCTTTCATTCTTATTTCTTGTTGTTCCTGCTTTTGTTATTCTTCCTCCTGTTCCTCCTCCTCTTCTTTTTCTTCTTCTTTTTTTCTTTTTCATCTCTTTTTTTTGTCTTCACTTCACTTCCCTCCCCTTTCTCTCTTGTTTTCTTTCTTCTTTCTTCTCTTATTGTTCCTGCTCCTGTTATTCTTCCTCTTGTTCCTCCTCCTCTTCTTTTTCTTCTTCTTCTTCTTCTTCCCTCTTCTTCATCTGTTTCTGTCTTCACTTCCCTTCCCTTTTTTATTTTTATTTCTTCCTTCTTTCTTCTAGTTCCTGCTCTTCTTCTTCTTCTTCTTCTTCTTCTTCTTCTTCTTCTTCTTCTTCTTCTTCTTCTTCCCTTTTGTTTCGTTTTTTATATTATTTTCTTTTCTTATTTCCCTCCTTCGTTCCTTCTCTTCGTCCCTTACTTCCTTTTTTTTTTCTCTTTTTTTTTTGTTGAAGATAAAGTCATATACCTAATGGACTATTTTTTTCGTCTTGTTTCCCTTACCTCTCTCTCTCTCTCTCTCTCTCTCTCTCTCTCTCTCTCTCTCTGTGTGTGTGTGTGTGTATGTGAAGAATGTCATGCCAGCAGGACGGAGATGAGATAATGTTTGCTAATATATGTAATGGTATACGAGAGAGAGAGAGAGAGAGAGAGAGAGAGAGAGAGAGAGAGAGAGAGAGAGAGAGAGAGAGAGAGAGAGAGAGAGAGAGAGAGAGAGAGAGAGAGAGAGAGAGAGAGAGAGAGAGATTACTTTTCTTTTCTTCCTTCTGACACACTCATATGATTACTAACTCACGCTTCACGACCTTTACTCTTTACTAAACTCTTTCTTTTGCTATTTATCATATATTATACTCTTGCTTATACACTCTAATATTATATATACTCTTTACTACCCTTCCTTCTCATCAGAGCTTTCCTTCAGCCTACTACTACTACTACTACTACTACTACTACTACTACCACCACTACTACTACTACTACTACTACTACTACTACCACCACCACCACTAACCCTACAACTACTACTACTACTAGTACTACTACTACTACTACTACTACTACTACTACTACTACTACAAGTACATAAATGATACCTCCACCCATGTTTATTTTCCCGACACGTAATCATGGAGGGCTCCATAGCTTGGAGGTCATTAGCCCCAACTCTGTTCGCTAATGACTGTGGCATCCAACCATATCACTAATACTACCTGACACTAAATCACCTATCATCTATTACGTCTAGATCCCCCTTTCCTTCCCTACTCAAGTCACTCCCGACCCACCCTAATGTCACTCTCCACCACTGTGGCTTCATAGTCCATATTGGAGATGGTGGTGGCTTTTGGGCCAGAGTGTCTGGTGCCCCTGAGACATAGGATGGCCGACCTGAGCAGGGAGAACGAGAGGCGACACCTCATCCAGGCGACAACGTGGCTCCTTGGCTGATGCTTCTTTTCTGAGATTAGTTCCGCGAGGCGTGCGTCGAAGCATTGGGCCCTGGGACCCATCCCGCCGGATGTGGTGAAGACGAGGGGGGTGAAGCTGCCCTGATCCACATGTTGGATTCTTTCACCGCATGCCCTTGTCTTCTCCTGCTCGTTCCTGTGGTGGGCGGCCTGCAGGGGCAGCTCACGGTGACAGGCAGCCATCGGGTCGAATATGCGGATGTCCATGAACGCCCGCTGTCCGCGCACCCAGAATCCGCGGGCACTTATATCAACCCGTGCCTCCTGTGAGGTATTGGCCGTCCTGTACCGAAGGTGTTCGCCGTCCAGGGGAAGCAGTGCCGGCTCGGTAGTGACGTCTTGGCATACCTCCCCGAGCATGCTGGCTGTCAGATCCCTCACTTCATCGTGTCGAATACAGACGAAGCCTCCTTTTTTACATGTCATGGTGTGGGTGACATCATTTGGTGATCCACATGCACAGAGATCAGGCAGTCCCTCAATCGGCCAGCCATATCTCAGAACAATGGCGTCGACAAATTCTTGTTTGTTGAGGCCGAAGCCCTTTGTTCTGATTGGTAATGACGTTAGCCAGTTAGAGGCGCCCGCCTCCTGTGCTGTGTGTATTTTTCTACCCATTTCTGTGGACAGGTGGTGTGTAAGATGGTCCGGCTCGTCTTTTGGGGCCTGTTGCCTTTCTTCTGAGATTTTTCTTTTAATATCTCTTATTTTTGTTTGGTCTATCTCGCCCTCTGCCTCCTGAGCGATGATCCTGTTGATTATGACCTGGTAAGGCTGATGGAGTTTTGGTTCTCCTTATCTGCCAGCTTCTCAGGTTCGGTGATCCCCATCCCACCCAGTCTTGGGGGAAGTGCTAGCATATGGCAGATGGAGTTCAATGTAGGGAAGTGCAGTATTCTGAGTGTAGGTAGGAACAACCCCTCACATAACTATTGCTTAAATGACACTCTCATAAGTAGGTCTGGGTGCGAGAGGGATTTAGGGGTCTTAGTGAGCTCTGATCTCCGTCCAAGGGCACAATGCATTCAAGCTAGAAATCGAGCTAATAGGGTACTGGGATTTATTTCAAGGAGCGTAAGCAACAGAAGCCCCGAAGTCTTCCTCAAACTATATTTAGCATTAGTTAGACCTCATCTTGACTATGCGGTTCAGTTCTGGTCACCCTACTATAGAATGGATATCAAAATGTTAGAATCGGTGCAGAGGAGGATGACTAAGATGATTCAGGGGTTGAGAAACTTGCCATACGAGGAAAGACTCAAACAGTTAAACTTGCATTCTCTAGAAAGGCGAAGGGTGCGTGGAGACATGATCGAGGTTTATAAATGGATGAAGGGCTTTAATAAGGGAGACATTCATAAGGTTTTGTTGGTAAGAGAACCGGGTAGGACACGAAGTAACGGGTTTAAACTGGATAAATTCAGATTCAACAGGGACATAGGCAAAAATTGGTTTACTAATAGGGTGGTGGATGAGTGGAATAGGCTTAGCAGTCATGTGGTGAGTGCCAATACAATTGTCACATTCAAAAATAGACTAGATAAATTCATGGACAGCGATATTAGGTGGGGTTAGATACACGGGAGCTTAGGGTCAAAGGAGCTGCCTCGTACAGGCCTACCGGCCTCTTGCAGACTCCTGCGTTCTTATGTTCTTATATCCCTCTCCTCCTCCCCCAAAGCATGAGATTTCACTAGCGCCGGCAAGAATACATTCTTGACGGCATTTTCCAGTGGTCGGAGAAGTGGACTGATGCCGGGGATGGTGCGCATCAGGAACGTCCACCGATGTTGGATGCCGTGGGTGTACGCTGAATAGGCAGCGTGTGGCTCAGTCTTGGCAATGGCAGACAAAGCTTCTATTTCCTTCACCCATTCAGCTACTTTGTCTCCCACGTACTCCTTCTTATATACCTCTGTCCCGATCACTGCACCTAAGTGTCGTTGTCCGTCCTTTGTCACAATGACTCCACTTCCTCTAAAAGTTTCTGCGGCATGGTCATAATGTTCAGGTTTGACAATAAGGACAGACTTGGTGGCGTTAGGGATGTATCTACTACTACTACCACTACTTCTACTACTACTACTTCTACTTACTACTACTACTACTAATACTACTACTACTACTACTACTACTACTACTACTACTACTACTACTACTACTACTACTACTACTACTACTATTACTACTACTACTACTACTACTACTACTACTACTACTACTACTACTACTACTACTACTACTACTACTACTACTACTACTACTACTACTACTACTACTACTACTACTACTACTACTACTACTACTACTACTACTACTACTACTACTACTATTACTACTACTACTACTACTACTACTACTACTACTACTACTACTACTACTACTACTACTACTACTACTACTACTACTACTACTACTACTACTACTACTACTACTACTACTACTACTACTACTACTACTACTACTACATAAATGATACCTCCACCCATGTTTATTTTCCCGACGCATAATCATGGAGGGCTCCATAGCTTGGAGGTCATTAGCCCCAACTCTGTTCGCTAATGACTGTGGCATCCAACCATATCACTAATACTACCTGACACTAAATCACCTATCATCTATTACGTCTAGATCCCCCTTTCCTTCCCTACTCAAGTCACTCCCGACCCACCCTAATGTCACTCTCCACCACTGTGGCTTCATAGTCCATATTGGAGATGGTGGTGGCTTTTGGGCCAGAGTGTCTGGTGCCCCTGAGACATAGGATGGCCGACCTGAGCAGGGAGAACGAGAGGCGACACCTCATCCAGGCGACAACGTGGCTCCTTGGCTGTTGCTTCTTTTCTGAGATTAGTTCCGCGAGGCGTGTGTAGAAGCATTGGGCCCTGGGACCCATCCCGCCGGATGTGGTGAAGACGAGGGGGGTGAAGCTGCCCTGATCCACATGTTGGATTCTTTCACCGTATGCCCTTGTCTTCTCCTGCTCGTTCCTGTGGTGGGCGGCTTGCAGGGGCAGCTCACGGTGACAGGCAGCCATCGGGTCGAATATGCGGATGTCCATGAACGCCCGCTGTCCGCGCACCCAGAATCCGCGGGCACTTACATCAACCCGTGCCTCCTGTGAGGTATTGGCTGTCCTGTATCGAAGGTGTTCGCCGTCCAGGGGAAGCAGTGCCGGCTCGGTAGTGACGTCTTGGCATACCTCCCCAAGCATGCTGGCTGTCAGATCCCTCACTTCATCGTGTCGAATACAGACGAATCCTCCTTTTTTACATGTCATGGTGTGGGTGACATCATTTGGTGATCCACATGCACAGAGATCAGGCAGTCCCTCAATCGGCCAGCCATATCTCAGAGCAATGGCGTCGACAAATTCTTGTTTGTTAAGGCTGAAGCCCTTTGCTCTGATTGGTAATGACGTTAGCCAGTTAGAGGCGCCTGCCTCCTGTGCTGTGTGTATTTTTCTACCCATTTCTGTGGACAGGTGTTGTGTAAGACGGTCCAGCTCGTCTTTTGGGCCTGTTGCCTTTCTTCTGAGATTTTTCTTTAATATCTCTTATTTCTGTTTGGTCTATCTCGCCCTCTGCCTCCTGAGCGATGATCCTGTTGATGAGTGACCTGGTAAGGCTGATGGAGTTTTGGTTCTCCTTATCTGCCAGCTTCTCAGGGTTGGTGATCCCCATCCCACCCAGTCTTGGGGGAAGTGCTAGCATATCCCTCTCTTCCTCCCCAAAGCATGATATTTCACCAGCGCCGGCAAGAATACATTCTTGACGGCATTTTCCAGTGGTCGGAGGAGTGGACTGATGCCGGGGATGGTGCGCATCAGGAACGTCCACCGATGTTGGATGCCGTGGGTGTACGCTGAATAGGCAGCGTGTGGCTCAGTCTTGGCAATGGCAGACAAAGCTTCTATTTCCTTCACCCATTCAGCTACTTTGTCTCCCACGTACTCCTTCTTATATACCTCTGTCCCGATCACTGCACCTAAGTGTCGTTGTCCGTCTTTTGTCACAATGACGCCACTTCCTCTAAAAGTTTCTGCGGCATGGTCATAATGTTCAGGTTTGACAATAAGGACAGACTTGGTGGCGTTAGGGATGTATCCTATCTCAGGGCCGGCGGTGTTCACAGTGTCCCACCACCTACTACTACTACTACTACTACTACTACTACTACTACTACTACTACTACTACTACTACTACCACTACTACTACTACTACTACTACTACTACTACTACTACCACTACTACTACTACTACTACTACTACTACTACTACTACTACTACTACTACTACTACTACTACTACTACTACTACTACTACTACTACTACTACTACTACTACTACTACTACCACTACTACTACTACTACTACTACTACTACTACTACTACTACTACTACTACTACTACTACTACTACTACTACTACTACTACTACTACTACTACTACTACTACTACTACTACTACTACTACTACTACTACTACTACTACTACTACTACTACTACTACTACTACTACTACTACTACTACTACTACTACTACTACTACCACCACCACCACCACCATCACCTCCACCTCCAGCAACTATGAATATTGGACGACAGTGTTCCTCTTGGGGTTTCTGCGACATGGGGAGGAGCGGGCTTTTTTTTAATATTTTTCTTTACGCCCTTGAACTGTCTCCTTAGCTGTAAAAAAAAAAAAAAAAAAATGTATACGTATATGCATCGTTGGGAAGAGGGGGAAAATACGTGTCAAAGTAGTTTATTGTCGCTAAATTCGATGAAGGTGTGTTTTAGTAGTTGCCCAGAGAAAAAAAAAGAGAAAAAAAAAGCGCAATGTGTTCCCGCCGCCGCGCCAGACGTTCTCCCAGCGGATCTAGTTACTGTCCGCTTGCTCTTTCCATCCTCCACCCACGGCCATTACCTACGGCTTTGTCTGGTTCAGGGTTGGAATCCTCGCGGGGCAGACCTAACCAGATCTTAGTTAACCAAACCTAACCTTTCATAAGGTATCCTAACCTAATTTAACCTATCCTTAACTGACCTACCCTACCCTAATCTAACCTAACCTAACCTATCCAAACCTAATCTAACCTAACCTTACCTAATATAACCTAATCTACCTAACCCTACCCGACTTTTTTTTTTTTTTTTTACGCCGCGGCCTATAGCGCCGGTAGGCTTCTTCCCGGTGGGGCCTGATGGTCGGCCCAAGGCTTCTTCCAGGTGGGGCCTGATGGTCGGCCCAGCCCGTTCTGGCACAGGCGAGTGTTTTATAGTGGC
>NW_026112194.1:67500-122500 GCF_024679095.1 Eriocheir sinensis | reverse complement strand
ATTTATGTATTTGTGTGTGTGTGGGGGAGGGGGAGGCGTGTGTGTGTACTGCCAGCCTAACCAAACCAAACCAAGACTCTATACAACACAAGAACACAACACCCACCAGCGAGCAAGCAAGCATGACAAAGGCACGCCCTCACCCTCACCCTCGCTCCCTCCCCTTCCCCCTAACACCACCCAGTACTTCCTCAACGTTGCTCGCGAATGACAGGCGGTCAGGCGAGGCGGTGGTGGCGCTGCTCCATGTGTTAGCTGAGCGGGTGGGGCAGGTAGGTGAAAGGTGAGTTGGGTGATGTAGGGTGAGGTGGGGTCAAGCTAGGACAGAGGAGACTAGAACAAGGGGGAAGATATTGATGGTGAAACGATGGAACCTGGAGTAGATAGGACGTAGAAAGGGAGGCAAAGCAAGAGCAGGAGGAGGAGGAGGAGAGAGGGAACGATAGCAAGGAGGAGGAGGAAGAAAGGATGAATAGGATGAATAGGAGGAGGAAAATAAATAGCAGTGGATAGGTCGTATTGGAAGAGAGAGGGAAGAAAACTAACGAAAAGGAAGAGGAGTGGAGAAGGGGAGGGATAGGAATAGGAAAAAGAAAACTATCAGAAAAGAGGAGCAGGAGAGGACAACGATATATAGTAAAGAGGGAACAGGCAGACAGTGAAGAGTCAGACAGGTGACGTTGTAAAAGGAAGGGGACGAAGGGGAAGGGAAGAGAGGGGGAATGGAAGCAGAGAGGAGGAGGAGAAGAAAAAAATAAATATATAAAGAGGGGGAAAGACAAAGAGTGATTGTAAAAATAAAGGGAAGGAAAGGGAGGGGAGGTAAAGGGAGTGGAAGGGAAGGGAAGGGAAGGGAAGGGAAGGGAAGGAATGGGAATGGGAAGGGAAGAGAGAGAGAGAGAGAGAGATGGGATGGGATGGGATGGGATGGGATGGGAGAGAGAGAGAGAGAGAGAGAGAGAGAGAGAGAGAGAGAGAGAGAGAGAGAGAGAGAGAGAGAGAGAGAGAGAGAGAGAGAGAGAGAGAGCGAGAGAGAGAGAGAGAGAGAGAGGGGGGGGGAGGAATATATGTGTCAGTTTGTCGTAGTAACTAAGGTGTGTGTGTGTGTGTGTGTGTGTGTGTGTGTGTGTGTGTGTGTGTTTGCTTATTTATCTGTGTCTTTCAGTCTCTTTACCTTTATCTATGTCCTCTCTCTCTCTCTCTCTCTCTCTCTCTCTCTCTCTCTCTCTCTCTCTCTCTTTCTCTTCCTTTCCCTCCCCCTCTACTCCCACCCCTCCCTTCTCCACCCCACCTTAACACATTTCTGACGACTCTGCTTTATGGCCTCGAAAGGAGCAGATCCACGAGTGTGTGTGTTACCAGTCGTGCGGGAAGGGAGTGATTCACCGCCAATGGGATGCAACACAGACCCAGGAAGCGATGGATCATTGCGCTGGTGACGAGTGAAGGAGAGGAAAGATGTCAGTGTGTGCTCTCCGTCTGTTAGTGAAGGACAAGATCTAAGTGTATATATAGATCGTACTGAAGGGGAGGAAAGCAGTTATAAGTATTCATCCCCACGCTTACGGTCATGGACATACTTTAAAGAGGAATGAAGGAGAGAGTTAGAGAAAAGGAAGGAGACCAGGAAGAGATGCTGTTGAAAAGTAAGAGGAGAGAGAGGAACTGAGAAAGGGAGAATAGGAAGTTGAGGAAAGCGAAACGAAAATTGAAAAGAAGGTATGGGAAAGAAAAGTGGAAGGAGACAAAGAAAAGGAATGAGAGACGGAAGAGAGATGACGGGGCAGAGTAAGAAGAAAGAGAGGAACTTAGAAAGGAAGAATAGGAAGATGAGGAAAGCGAAACGAGAAGTGAAAAGTAGGATTGGGAAAGAAAAAGGAAGGAGACAAAAAAGAGATGACAGGGAAAAATAGAATAAGAGATTGAAGAAGTAGGAAAGGAAGGAATAGGAAGGAGAGAAAAGAGCAAGAAGAGTAGGAAGAGAGAGAGGAATTGAGAAAGGGAGAAGTTGAGGAAAGCGAAACGCGAAGTGATAAGTAATTGGAATGTGAAAGAAAAAAGGGAGACAAAAAAGATGATAGGGAAAATAGACTAAGAGAATTAGGAAGTAGGAGAGGAAGGCATAGGAAGAAGAGAAAGGAGAAAGAGTAAGAAGAGAGAGGAACTGAGAAAGGGAGAATAGGAAGTTGAGGAAAGCGAGACGAAAAGTGAAAAGTAGGAATGGGAAAAAAAGGAAGGAGACATAAAGATGATAGGGAAAAATAGAATAAGAGAATGAGGAAGTAGGAAAGAAAGGAATAGGAAGGAGAGAAAAGAGCAAGAAGAGTAGGAAGAGCGAGAGGAATTGAGAAAGGGAGAAGTTGAGGAAAGCGAAACGAGAAGTGAAAAGAAAGTATGGGAAAGAAAAAAGGGAGACAAAAAAGATGATAGGGGAAACAGAATAAGAGAAAGAGGAAGTAGGAAAGGAAGGAATAGGAAGGAGTAAAAAGAGAGAGAGGAACTGAGAAAGGGAGAAGTTGAGGAAAGCGAGACGAGAAGTGAAAAGAAAGTATGGGAAAGAAAAAAGGGAGACAAAAAAGATGATAGGGGAAACAGAATAAGAGAAAGAGGAGGTAGGAAAGGAAGGAATAGGAAGGAGTAAAAAGAGAGAGAGGAACTGAGAAAGGGAGAAGTTGAGGAAAGCGAGACGAGAAGTGAAAAGTAGGAATGGGAAAAAAAGGAAGGAGACAAAAAAAAAGAGATGATTGGGAAAAATTGAATAAGAGAATGAGGAAGTAGTAAAGGAAGGAACAGGAAGGAGAGAAAGCTATGGTAAGAGTGATGATGGAGCGTATGTATATTTGTTTCTTTGTTTCGTTTTTGTTATGTGTTTGAGATCTCGCGTTCCACTCCTTCGTCTCCTCGATTCTCGGGGCATAAAGTTGTTTTTATTTGTATTCTCGCCAATATTTCTGCTCCTTTTCAATTTGTGTTCGTTAGGAAAAAACCCACCACAGTTTATACTCTTACAAAAAAACAAAAACACTCCCACCACAGTTTATACTCTTACAAAAAAACAAAAACACTCCCACCACAGTTTATACTCTTACAAAAAAACAAAAACACTCCCACCACAGTTTATACTCTTACAAAAAAACAAAAACACTCCCACCACAGTTTATACTCTTACGAAAAAACAAAAACACTCCCACCACAGTTTATACTCTTACAAAAAAACAAAAACACTCCCACCACAGTTTATACTCTTACGAAAAAACAAAAACACTCCCACCACATTTTATACTCTTACAAAAAAACAAAAACACTCCCACCACATTTTATACTCTTACGAAAAACAAAAACACTCCCACCACATTTTATACTCTTACGAAAAACAAAAACACTCCCACCACATTTTATACTCTTACAAAAAAACAAAAACACTCCCACCACAGTTTATACTCTTACGAAAAACAAAAACACATCACAGTTTATACTCTTACGAAATAAAAAATAAAAAAAACACCCGCCACAGTTTATACTCTTACGAAAAACAAAAACACATCACAGTTTATACTCTTACGAAAAACAAAAACACATCACAGTTTATACTCTTACGAAAAAAAAAAACACCCGCCACAGTTTATACTCTTACGAAAAACAAAAACACATCACAGTTTATACTCTTACGAAGAAAAAAAAAAAAACACCCGCCACAGTTTATACTCTTTCGAAAAAAAAGAACTACCACCACAGTTTTTAATGGAAAGGAAAGCAAAACAAACCCCCACCACAGTTTATATTCGTTCTAAAACCAAAATAAAAATAATAACAATACAGCTGATACTCGTAAACCATCAACAACAACAACACTGAAAAGTTGAAATATCGTTCGAATAATGTTTTCTTCTTATACACTTTACTAATATTTCAAACTCTTTACACCTCTACCCATTATACAGTATATTTTATTCTTATGTGCGTACTGACAGGCACACTGCGTACAGATTAGCTACCTACCACTCCCTAATGCCAATCTGACACTGATTCCTGCCCCTCCCTGCTCGCTGCTGTTGTTGCGTCGTCCTGACTGAGCCTCGCCGGGTCTTGCTTCCCTCCCTCCCTCCCCGCGCGGTGCATTGATTATCACTCCCGTAATTGTCGGGTATTAAATAGGAATCCAGCCTGAAATTTTCACTCCCATCACTGCTTAATTTTCAGCGCGATAGGAAGATTAGGATACGATGAGGGTACTAGACTGGCTGACTTACTCGTGCTTAATTTTCAGCGCGATAGGAAGATTAGGATACGATGAGGGTACTAGAATGGCTGACATACTCGTGCTAGTGACATGTCATTGCTTAATTAGAGGTAATGGGGAAGAGCAAGAAGAGAGAGGAACTGAGAAAGGGAGACTAGGAAGTTGAGGAAAGCGAAACAGAAGTGAAAAGTAGCAATGGGAAAGAAAGAAAGGAAGGAGACAAAAAAGAGATGTTAGTGAAAAACAGGATCATATTAGGTTAGAACGTGTGTTGGCTGCTGGGATGGCTGATACAAGAGAATTAATCATACGTGCATCAAAACACACTCAGGGCCGTGTTGTAACAGAGAGAATATTGTATTTTTCTTTTACAGCAAAGGAAATAGCTCAAGGGCAAAAAAAGAGAAAAAAAAAAGAAAAGAAAACAATAATGCAAAAAAGCCCGTAAATCACTGCTCCTATAAAAGAGAGTTAAGAGGAGTGGCCGAAAGAGAGGTCACCCATCCAAACACTGACCACACCCCTTCTAGTATAGCTAGTGTCAGTGGGTATTGGGACCCGTTCACGGTGCTGGTTCATCAGAGGAAGGTTGGCTGATTGATCTTAACGCCGACAAAGCACTTACTCAAGGCAAGAGGATTTACACCCTTTGAAGTTAGCCTAGCCAGCCTCTGATGAACCAGTAGGATAAATTTAGTCCAGATCTTTTTATTGCCTTAGGTGGACGTTTTGTCAGACTACCACCAGGGTCAAAACCACCCCTGGAAATGCCCACAACTCCTACGAAAGCCTTGTCAATTGTGTGTGCTTGGTCGCCGAAATGCTGAGGAATATGGGCTTAACAGTCTAAGATCGAAGGGCGTCATCAAAGCAATTACCCCTCGGCCTTCCTCTTCCCCGCCCTTCCCATGGTCCAACTGGTCTCTGATGAACCAGTAGGATAAACTTAGTCCATATCTTTTTATTGCGTTGGGTGGATGTTTTGTAGGCGGTGAGACTAATCCAACCAGCCTCTGATGAACCAGTAACCCCCGTAAGTCGTCATATTGGCTTGAGTAAGGTTAATGCAGTCAACCTCCTTCTCATGAACCAGTAACTTAGGTCGGTATTATAAAACGCTTTGGCTTCTCACATCAACTATTTATAAAGGTCAAAGAGGGGATCAGCCGGGTTCTAATGAGTGTTTTTTTAGGTTCACGCTACTGAAGAAGGGCCAAACTACCACCAGGGTCATAAAACTACTACAGGAAATTCCCCAAACTCATATGAAAGCCTTGCCAAATATATGAACTTGGGCGACGAAATGTTTTAAAATACGACCTAGATTTTACCGCCGACAAAGCAACCACTCAAGGCAACAATAAGATCAAGACAAATTTAGGCTACTGGTTCATTAGAGGTTGGTTGGGTTAATCTTACGACCGGCAATATACTCACTCAAGGCAACAATAAGATTAAGACCCATGTAGGCCACTGGTTCATCAGAGGCTGGCCGGGTTAATCTTACCGCCGACAAATCACTCACTCGCCAAATAAAATGACTTACGCTGCTGGTTCAATTGAGGTTGGCTGGATCAATCTTACCGCCGGCAACACTCACTGAAGGCAATAGGATTAAGACCGTCTCGCCCACTGGTTCATCAGAGGGCGGCCGTCAGCGCCACTCCTCGCCTGGTGACTGCCGCGGCCCAAGGGAGGGAGGGCCGAGCTGTCCTTCACGTCCTTTATTGATCACCTGCCACCGCCGCCATCGCCTCCTCCTGCAGCAGACTTCCCCCTCCCTTCCATTACACTTTTCACCGGCCTGCCTTCAGTAAATATAGCGCCGAGGACTACTTACTTCTCCCCTCCCTCCTCCTCCTCTCGGGACGCGGCGAGTGGTCCTTACACGCCCGCCGCGCCGCCACCGCCAGACTCGTCACGCCTCGACTGTATTGCCGCTGTCAGGATGATTTTCTTTGATGCAGTTCCACAGTTTGGCATCACGAGTTTCTGAGCTCCAAATACCAAAGACTTACAGCAATTCTTGTGTAGGATTTGTCACTTTTTTTATTAGTATCGTTGTTGAAGGGAGCAATGTCAAGAAGTGTTCTGTGTTTCGTTTGTTCTTAGTTTCTTTGCAGCTTGTTTCGGTGTGTTTGGCAGGGAGGTAGACGTGTAGTGTACGTGGTCATGGATCCTGGAAGTTGTTTGAAGCGAGAACAGGACTAGGTATCCACCAGGTTGACTGAGGGGCATCGCTGAAAGGGATTTTTTTTTATTGATAAATGAGAAAAGCTAATGAGAACTCTATTTATAAGTGGCGGGGAGGAGCGGGGGGGTATTGCATTGTGTTATAATAAGTAGTGCAAACTGTAATGAGTACACACACAAAAAAATATTCACACAAGCATCTAATGTTGCTTATTTTTCCAATCAGTGTTTACTCGTATTGGTAACTAAAACCACATGTAGGAACATTATTAATGCTCTAAAGTTTACATTAATTTACTATAAAGGTGATCGGGGAAGAGTTAGGCCCCGTTCACACTGTACCGACTCTGGGCCACGACAACCCAGCGACTTTTAGGCCCCCTTCACACTAGGCCTATGTCGACTCAACATCCGGCGATCGTTTCTAGACCTCTTTCCGACCATGTGCGACCCCTTCACATCAACATTTCACAGCCAAGACCTCGTGTACCCTGAGTCGCCGGGTTGTCGTGGCCCAGAGTCGGCACAATGTGAACGGGGCCTTACGAATTCGCAGTGGGGTCTGATTCGTTATACTTTCTGCACTTCACTTTCCTTTCTGTCACTTTTCTGCACTGTGGGCCGTCGGCATCAGCGGTGGGTAGCGTTTCACAATTGACTTCCCTGATCGCTAATGCCTAAATGGTTTGTAATACTGAGCAGTGAGGCGAAGTGTTGACCCGCCGCTTCCGGGTTCCTGCTCACTCACACACTCGCTAGGCATGCTGGGAGTCCGTCAACGGTCCATGCTGCTGGTTTGGTAATGCGTTACGGCCGGGCATGATCTCTTTTATCACTCTGGAATGATTATCTTCCATCATTTGCTTAATATCCCCGTCCGGCGCCTTAATGGATGTGCGCTCGTTCATGTCGTCGCGTTCTCAGCAGCGGGAATCGTCTGGGTCTGAGCGATGGGCATTGAAAGGTGAGCAGAGTGATGACGTAACTAATTTGTGGTGCCGCGCGGCGGTGCTGGCGGCTCGTCGAAGGGAGAGTGAGTGTGATGAGGCCGTGAGGAGAAATGGAGACCGGTATTCTCAGACGCTTCCGCTTCTCACATCAACTATTTCCAAAGTCCGAAAAGGGGACCAATTGCTCTTGAGTGTTTTCTTAGGTTCATGGTACAGAAGAAGAGTCAAACTACCACCGGGATCATAAAACTACCCCTGAAAATGCTTGCAGCTCTACGAAAGCCTTGTCAAATGTGTGTGCCTGGTGACCGAGAGGATTAAGAATACGGGAATGAGCGACGAACATAAAAAGTGAGCAGTGATGATGTGTGTAAGATGTGCCGCGCGGCGATGATGGCGGCGCGTCGTAGAGAGTGTGATGTGGCCGCGAGAAGGCACAGCGAAACGTGGGAAGGGCGGAGCATAGGATCTTAGACTGTGAAGCCCATATTCCTCAACATCTCGTCGTCCAAGCACACACAAATGACAGGGCTTTTGTAGTTGTGGGCATTTCCAGGGGTGGTTTTGAGCCTGGTGGTAGTATGACAAAGCTTTTTTTTTATTTTTTTTTTTTATACAGCCAAGGAGACAGTTCTAGGGCGTAAAGAAAAATATAAAAAAGCCCGCTACTTATTGCTTCTGAGTAGAGGTCAAAGGAGGGGCCAAAAATAGAGGTTAATTTCGGGAGGAGAGGTGTCCTGATACCCTCCTCTTGAAAGAGTTCAAGTCGTAGGCAGGAGGAAATACAGATGAAGGAAGATTGTTCCAGAGTTTACCAGCGTGAGGGATGAAAGAGTGAAGATGCTGGTTGACTCTTGCATAAGGGGTTTGGTCAGTATAGGGATGAGCATGAGTAGAAAGTCGTGTGCAGCGGGGCCGCGGGAGGGGGGGAGGCCATTTACTTGTACCATGAACTTGAGAAGTCAGTCATGAGAATAGGACTAATCTTGTCTGTGGCCTTGGGGAACTGTCGCAATGGGAGCCCGATACGTTTAAGAAGATGGACCTGGCTGTCTTTCCTCTCCCCTCACCTTGTTATTCATGGACTGTTTTGTGACCCTGGTGATAGTTTTAAACGGTGTCTGCATCTCGAACTGGAAAACCACCCAAGAAATCCCGGTTAATCTTGCCTGAGGCCTTGGGAAATAGTCGTAATGGGAGCCCGATACGTTTAAGAACATGACCCAAGTATCCACGTATCGCACACTCTGAAGGTATATTGACAAGTCTAATGAGGATGTGTTAGTATTCCCTTGGGTAGTTTTATGAGCCTAGTGATACTTAGACAAGGTTTCTGCGTCTGAAATACTTTAATCTCAAGTTAACAATGATACGTTAGGCAGAAGAGGTGTGTCCATGTACCCACACTCTGAAGGCATATATTGACAAGTCTATAGAGGTTGTGTTAGTATTTCCTTGGGTAGTTTTATGAGCTTAGTGATACATAGACAAGGTTTCTGCGTCTGGGAATATTTTAATCTCAAGTTAACAATGATACGTTAGGCAGAAGAGATGTGTCCACGTATCCCAGACTGAAGGTACTCGCTGGTGTTCCTCTGGTTACTGGCGCTGTCCACGAGTAAATATATTCCTTCCCCTCGTCACGCCTCGCTGCCTGCCTCCCCGGGCCGCCGTGTCTTTACCGCTGTTTGTCTTGTGTAGTCTTATGGACCTCCGCGGGTACACGGTGCCTCTCCCCCTCCCCTCCTCCTCGTCCTCGTCCTTTTCCTTCTTCTTTCCTCTGGTGCTCCTCTTCTTCCTCTTCCTCATCCATCTTCAACTTTTCCTTCTCCTCCTGCTCCTTCCTCTTCCTCTTCCTCCTTTTTTTTCTCCTCCTCTTCCTCCTCTTCTTCCTCCTCCTTCATTCTGCTGCTCCTTTTCTTTTAAAGCTGGTAGTATTTTTGCACTTCTCTCTCTCTCTCTCTCTCTCTCTCTCTCTCTCTCTCTCTCTCTCTCTCTCTCTCTCTCTCTCTCTCTCTCTCTCTCTCTCTCTCTCTCTCTCTCTCTTCTTTTTCCCTATCTTTTTTTATATATTTTTCATTCCCTTTCTTTTTTTCCTTTCTTTCCATCTTTTTTCTTTCTATTTTTCCTTTTCTATCTCCTTTCCTTCTCCGTCTTCTTAATTATTTTCCATTTCTTTTTCCTTTTTCTCTCTGTCTCTCTCTCTCCCTATCTATCTATCTATTTATCTGTCTTTCTGTCTGTCTATCTGTCAACCTCTTTCTCTCTTCTGTTACATTTTTATCCTTTTCTTCATTTACTTCTTCTCTGTACATTTATCATTGGTCTTCCTTTCGACATACGTAAAGATAACACTTTTCCTCCTGTATCCGTTCCCTTCCGCGTCCATCTCCTGCCTTATCTCTCCCTCCGCTTATTTCTTTGACAGGCGCGTCGATTCGTCATGGTAAACTTTATTGCTTCATCTCTATCCGTTTTTCTTTCTTTCTTTCTTTTTCCGTTCAGTTTTTATGCTTTGGTTTCTCTTTGTCTGATTTGCGGAGTGTTTGTGTTTGT
This sequence comes from Eriocheir sinensis, assembly GCF_024679095.1. NCBI lineage: Eukaryota > Metazoa > Arthropoda > Malacostraca > Decapoda > Varunidae > Eriocheir > Eriocheir sinensis. The sequence continues at coordinate 112,561 of NW_026112194.1, read as the reverse complement.
GTGTGTGTGTGTGTGTGTGAGAGAGAGAGAGAGAGAGAGAGAGAGAGAGAGAGAGAGAGAGAGAGAGAGATGGATGAAGGTGTATAAATCGAATGGTAAAAGTAAGATTAAGCGATACGTCTTGCGAGTGAAAAAAAAAAGAAACAAGGTTGAAGGAAAAGTGTAAAAAAAAAAAAAAAAAAAAAAAAAGAAGAAAATTCAGTATATAGATAAAAAGTTCAAACACTTTTCAATCACTAATGTATTTTGATGGTGATAGAGTGATGATATTATTCCGATTAATTAAGTCCACCGCATTAGCTAATTAGGGGAAAGTCAATGACGCTAATGGCGGCATCAATACAGGAAAGTCGCTACCAGTGCAGGATTACCCAAAGGTCGGTATTTTTGACGCTCCGGCCTTCCACATCAACTACTTCCAAAGGCCGAAAAGGAGATTAATCAGGTGTTCATGAGTGATTATGTTCACGGTATAGAAAAAGTGTCAAACTACCACCAGGGTCGTAAAACTACCCCTGGAAATGCCCACAACTCCTACGAAAATCTTGTCAAATATGTGTGCTTGGGCGCCGAAATGTTTAAGAATACGTCCCATAAAATTATCTGGAAACCGGGACTAAAATTTTCAGTCCCTAGCGAAATTAATGCTCTCATAGGAAAAGAAACAGGTGAAGGTTTAATACGACCAATGCATTATCAACAAAAGCAAATCTCACGTCCCGGTCGCCGTTACAAGATGACAATGTTCAGTCACCGCCCAGTGCCGGAAGACTACCCACGTGCTGTCCTGGTGACCGCCTATCAACCCATACTTCAGTGAAACTCTCTCAATAGGATCAAGTGGAGCTCCGGGGTACAGCATAAGACAAACAAGAATGGCGCCACACTAAATCACTTGCCTGCGCCACAAACAGACATGGGCCGAGCAGCAGGCAACAGGCAGGCTACAGGTAGTAAGTGTAGAACAGGACACTGCCTGCACCCCGAGACCACACGCTGCAACTTTCAACTCTTTCTTTCCCTTCTCTAATTCCTCTCCCCTTTATATATTTTAACTGAGAAGGAGAAAGAAGAGTAAAAGCGGTGTGTTTTGTAATTGTATTCTCTCTCTCTCTCTCTCTCTCTCTCTCTCTCTCTCTCTCTCTCTCTCTCTCTCTCTCTCTCTCTCTCTCTCTCTCTCTCTCTCTCTCTCTCTCTCTCTCTCTCTCTCTCATCTTTTTTTTCTCACTCCCATCTCTCCCTCGTCTGATCCTTCTCTTTTTTCCCCTCCTCCATTTTTTTACTTTTTCCGGCGGTATCTTGCAACAATCCCCGGAGGTACTGACTAAGAAGGCCCCAAGAAGAAGAAGAAGACGAAGAGAGGGGTGTGGCTTCTTGTGTTCACGTCAGGGCCACCGCAAGGAGCTAACATTGGACCGCAGTACTCTCCGCTAAGGGTCAGTCACGGCAAGGTTTGTGGAAGCGAAGACTACCGCGGGATCTGTAATTTCACACCATGATAAACTACGTGTAAGAATCGTGTTGTGGCGTAAAATCACAGCGTTGTAGAAGATCCGCTTGGCTTTGAAAACGTGCGTGTCTGTCCGTCTGTTTCTGTATAATTTTTTCTCTTGCTTTCTTTTTTCTTTCTCACGCCTATCCCTCCCTCCTCTGATCCCCCTCCCTTTTTTTCCCTATTTTTCTCTATCTATCTTTTTTTCTTAATTCTTTTTTTCTTTTTCTCCCACATTTATCTCTCCCTTCACTAATCCCTCTCCCCTTTTCTCCTATTTTTCTTTCTTTTTTTCTACATTTTTTTCTCTCACACCCATCTCTCCCTCTTCTGATCCTTCTCTTTTTTTTCCCTCCATTTTTTTCTTTCCCCGATGGTATCAATCCTCGGAGGTACTGAGTAAGCAAGGCATAAGAAAAAGAAGAGGAGGAGGAGGAGGAGGAGGAGGAGGAAGAGGAAACATGGAAACATGGACTAGCAGGCAGCAGAAAGCCTGTTGGCTCATTACTAAGCTGCCTGCGTTCAGTGATTTAATCAATCCGTTTACCACAGAAGTGGCTTGCAGGGAAGGATTAAAGCACTTGTGTACCTACTCTTGGGAACGTTCAGTTCACTCCCGTTGCAGCAAAGTGGCGATCAATGCGTTTCTTGAAGGAGTTGATGGTCTCTGCGCTAACCACTTCTGCAGGAAGGCTGTTCCAGTGGCGAACAACTCTATTCGAGAAATAACTCCTGCCGATGTCGGTATTGCATCGCTTTGCTTGAATTGTTTTTCCGTTGTTTCTTGTTCTCAGGTTAGTTTGTAGCGTGAAGAGTTTGGAGTGATCAACGTTGCTGAGCTTGTTCAGGTACTTAAAGACTTGTATCATGTCTCCCCGCAGTCGTCTCTTTTCCAACGTGAAGAGGTTGAGTCGCTCGAGTCGGCAGGAAAAAGTGATGATCAGGGAATTAGGTGAAGCCTCAATGGTCTTCTTCAGTATTTGGATCTAGGAGTTTAGAGCTTTGGGAAGTTTGAAAGGAGTTGGCGGAGGGAGGTAAATCTAAGAGAGAGAGAGAGAGAGAGAGAGAGAGAGAGAGGTAAGGGAAACAAGACGAAAATCGTTAAAATAAGGTAGGCCTATTTATTCTCCATTTATTTTGTATGCTGGGAACTTTTGTATATATGAAACACACACACACACACACACACACACACACACACACACACACACACACACACACACACACACACACGCACACGCACATTCATTCATGCAGGCAGTCATTCATAATTACACTAAGTCATGCATACATTCAAGACACTCACACACACACACACACACACACACACACACACACACACACACACACACACACACACACACACACACACACACACACATGCACACACGCACACGCACATTCATTCATGCAGGCAGTCATTCATAATTACACTAAGTCATGCATACATTCAAGACACACACACACACACACACACACACACACACACACACACACACACACACACACACACACACACACACACACATTGCATATCTACACCTCAGAATATTAATGAGCTTTTTTCCTCTCTCTCTCTCTCTCTCTCTCTCTCTCTCTCTCTCTCTCTCTCTCTCTCTCTCTCTCTCTCTCTCTCTCTCTCTCTCTCTCTCTCTCTCTCTCTCTCTCTCTCTCTCTCTCTCTCAAATCAGACAAGTTTCCAAACTCTGTCAATGAGTTTAAAAGTTGAATTGCTAACTCGCCCCTGACTCCTCCTCGCACCACTCAAAGTTCCCTTCCCGGCCATGAAGAAAAGCGACCTTCGAACATTTCTTTAACTTTTCTCTCTGCCTCATAAGTCGATTGGTTTTAAGTCGCGTTATGAGGCGAGTACGGCGTCTAGGATGGTCCTGCATGAATATTATTACTATTATTATTGAGATCCGTGAAAAGGGCATCAGGAGAAGGAAAAATGATATGGGGTCGTATTTTAAAACGTTTCGTCGCCCAAGTTCATATATTTGACAAGGTTTTCGTAGGAGTTTGTGGGACTTCCAGTGGTTCTTTTTATGACCCCGGTGGTAGTTTGACCCTTCTCCTGTACCGGGAACCTAAAAGAACACTCATTAGAACCCGATTGATCTCCTTTTTGGCCTTTGGAAATAGTTGATGTGATAATGGAAGTGTCTGAGGGGCCTATTCTTAAACATTTCGCCGCCCAAGCACATATTTTTGACAAGGCTTTCGTAGGAGTTTAGGGCATTTCTAGGGGTAGTTTAATGGCCCTGGTGGTAGCTTGACCCTTCTACTGTACCATGAACATAAAATAATACTCATTAGAACCCGATTGCTCTCCTTTTTGGCCTTTTGAAATAGTTGATGTGAGAAGGGAAAGTGTCCGTCCATAGTCCCAAACAGAGTCCCTTCGATGAGAGTTGATTTGTATTTCAGTTCGATATTCGTGACTTTCTAATATGAAGAGAAAGTTCACCAACCCTTTCTCTCAGCGTTTCGTGACCTTCTAACACCAAGAGAAAGTTCACCAACCCTTTCTCTCAGCGTTTCGTGACCTTCTAACACCAAGAGAAAGTTCACCAACCCTTTCTCTCAGCGTTTCGTGACCTTCTAACACCAAGAGAGAGTTGTACACCAACCCTTTCTCTCAACGTTTCGTGACCTTCTAACACCAAGAGAGAGTTGTACACCAACCCTTTCTCTCAGCGTTTCGTGACCTTCTAGCACCAAGAGAGAGTTGTACACCAACCCTTTCTCTCAGCGTTTCGTGACCTTCTAACACCAAGAGAGAGTTGTACACCAACCCTTTCTCTCAGCGTTTCGTGACCTTCTAACACCAAGAGAGTTGTACCAACCCTTTCTCTCAGCGTTTCGTGACCTTCTAACACCAAGAGAGAGTTGTACACCAACCCTTTCTCTCACGTTTCGTGACCTTCTAACACCAAGAGAGTTGTCTAACACCAAGAGAGAGTTGTACACCAACCCTTTCTCTCAGTTAGATTTTCATAACTTTCCAAGGTCAAAAAAGTGCACCAACCTTTTCTTTCAGTCAGATTTTCATGATTTTCTGATATCAAAAGAAAGATTTGATTTTTTAGATAGATTTTTAGTTAGATTTTAGATTTTTTTAGTTATATTTAATTAGATTCTTTCAGTTAGATTTTCAAAGCATCAAAAAGCATCTCAAAGGAGCGCATCAAACTTTTATTTCAGCTAGAATTTCATGATTTTCTGACGTCAAAAGAAAGAGTTGATTATTTTCGGTTAGATTTTCAAGGCATGCGAGGCCATCCAAGGAGTGCACCAACCTTTTTTTCCAATTAGATTTTCGTCTCTTTCTAATAACGAAACAAAGAGCGCCAACTATTTTTCTTTCAGTTAGATTTTCGTGACTTTATATGAAAACAAAGCGCGCCAAACAGACCCTGATTGAACATTCGCGTTATTTACCTTCTCAAAACAATCAACAATTCCTGCAATACTTTCAAGCGCCAACCAAAAGGCAATACGCCAACCTTTTCTTTCATTTAAATTTCGCAACTTTCAAACACCAAAGCAAAAGTACACCAAGCCAGCACTAAGTGAATGTACGCAACATTTTCCTTTTCAAAAACAATAACCAGATCCTGAAACACACTGCTGTCACCTCTCGCCCAGGCAGCAACAGTTACACGGCACGGCGGGGACGGGATGGCTGGGATGGTGAGTGGTTGATTGGTAGTCAGTTGTGGGTGGGGTGGATGAGGGGTGGCGTGGGTGGAGGGTAGGTGGGGTATGTGGTGGGATGGGTGTGTGTGTCAGAGGAGGTGGTGGTGGGAGGGATATTGGCGCCGAAACAACCCGATTATCTGTTGCCGAATGAAGGCCGTTCACTCTGTCTCGTCGTAAGCTGTAATGGGTGTCATCAGGGATAACTACGCTGTCACGGCGCCTGTGTTAGAGGGACGCGTTATCGGCGGCGCCTTGTTAATACGATGATCGCCGCGGCCACGATTGGGTCCCTTCACGCCGTGGGGACACGAGCCTGTCACTCCTGTTGTTTCTTCTGCTGGGAATGCCGGAGTTAAGCTGCAGAATTACGAAGTCTTAATACCGTGAAGGCGTGACACTTTCAGGTGCATAAGTTTGGGTGTTTTCATATTTCTATTCCAAATATTCGCAATTATATTTCACATTTATTACTGATATATATATATATATATATATATATATATATATATATATATATATATATATATATATATATATATATATATATATATATATATATATATATATATATATATATAGAGAGAGAGAGATAGAGATAGATAGATAGATAGATAGATAGATAGATAGATAGATAGATATAGATAGATAGATATAGATATAGATATAGATAGATAGATAGATAGATAGATAGATAGATAGATATAAATATAGATATTTTTTTATCGGTGCTGCTTGTAGCGCCGGTAGGCTCTCTTGAGGGGCCTCTTCGACGACCCCAGCCCGTTAGTGGCGCAGGCGAAATTATTTATAGTGGCTGCCGTGATGTGTGACTCTTGCCTGGCCCGTGCTGCCCCCAGTGCTCCTCTTGAACAAGTCGCAGAGGTTATGGTCGATTGAAGATCTGGGCAGCACGTGGGTAATCTTCCGCCACTCGGCGATGGTTGAGAAATCAGCGTGTTTCGGTGGGACTGGAACCTTCGTCCACGGACTCACCTCGCCCACACGCTGACACTCGGCCACCGCCTGGTCGAGTCTTAGCGGGGCCCGGCGGGGCGGGGCTCGACAGGGCGGGGCTCGGCGGGGCGGGACTCGGCAGGGTGGGGTCGTGGGTCGCATAGTTAATGGACGATCGCTAACTATCTCATGCTTTATGTAAGAGTGATTTGACCTGCCAGTGTGAAGCTCCACCCTTCCCTCCCTCCCTTCCTCTCCCCCTCACCTTGCTGGCTCCCATCGTGCTCCTATTCCAGCCCTCCTCCCTGGGGCCGCTGGGTTATTCTTCGCCGCCGCGCCGCTGTCCGCCGCGGAGGGGATTGATTAACTTTTTTTGGCTATTTCAAGACCGGGTTACAGGAGCGTCATGTTGTACACGACCACCGTGCAGATTGTTTTTTTGCCTTTCTCTCTCTCTCTCTCTCTCTCTCTCTCTCTCTCTCTCTCTCTCTCTCTCTCTCTCTCTCTCTCTCTCTCTCTCTCTCTCTCTCTCTCTCTCTCTCTCTCTCTCTCTCTCTCTCTCTCTCTCTCTCTCTCTCTCTCTCTCTCTCTCTCTCTCTCTCTCTCTCTCTCTCTCTCTCTCTCTCTCTTCATTATTTTCTTTTATGCTTCCTTTCACACAACAAAGTCATTTCTATCTCCTTCTCCTTCCTTTGTCTCTTCTTTTCTGTTCTTGTCCCTGATCTCTCTCTCAATAGTTTCTGAAGCCTATATCTGTTCTTTATGCTTCCCTTTACTTGCTCAAACATCCAAGTCCTTTCTCTCTCTCTTCTTCTCCTTGTTTCTTCTCGTCTCTCTTGGTCACTTTTCACTCGCCCACACCAGCCGTATACTCTTGTATACGCTTCCCTCGCCCGTTACCTCCTGGCTCTTCTTTCTCCCACGATCTTCTTGACATCAATCGCCGCTTCGAGTCTCCCTCTGCAAGTTGTGTTCTCCTCACGTCCTTTGCTTTGGCTCGGGTTTCTCTTTTAACTTTGTCTCTCTGTCTTACCCGCTCTTTCTCTGTTCTCCTCCTCCTCGTCCTCGTCCTCGTGTTCCTTGTTCTTCTGTTGCTCCTCGTTCTTTTCGTTCTTCTTTTCGTCCTCCTCCTCCTCCTCCTTCTCCTCCTCTTCCTCTCTCTCTTAAGGTGTTATGTGGTGAGATTGTCGGTCATCTCCTCGCCTCTCTCTCTCTGTCTCTGTCTGTCTCTCTTTATCTTTGTGTCTCTTTCTCTTTTCTCTTCTCTTCTCTGTACTTTTCTGTTATTGTTTTTTCTTTAATTGGTGGTCTACTACGTTTTGTTTGTTTGCTTTACTTATTTTGTCTTATAGTTTTTCCTTTGTTTTTTCTTTATCGCGTCTTGTTTCTTCTATTTTTTTTCCTTCCTCCTCCTCTTCCTCCTCGTTTTTCTTGCACTTCTTTGATTTTTACTTTTTTCTTTGTTTTTAATTTTTTTATTTAGCCTTTACAATTTTTTTCTATTTTTTCCCCTCCTCCTCCTCCTCCTCCTCCTCCTCCTCCTTGAATGACTAATACCCCGTTCACACTATGCCGACTCTGGGCCACGACTACCCACGACTCTAGGGTACACGAGGTCTTGGGTGTTGATGTGAAAGGGTCGGGCATGTCGTGAAAGAGGTCTTGAGACTGTTGCCGAATACTGCGACGACGTCGTGGCAGGAGTCTGGAGTTGTGAGGGTTAGCACGACATGCTGGCAACTAGTTGGCCGAATGTCCCAGACAGTCGGCGAGACACCAAGACCTCAAAAAAACCTCCCCCCTTCTTGGAGCGTGGGAACCAACTTGTCAAATGGAAAAGTCGCTGGGTTGCCGTGGCCCAGAGTCGGCACAGTGTGAACGGGGCTTTAAAGCGACTCAATCTCTTTACGCTGGAAAGGAGACGCTCGCGAGGAGATATGATACAGGTGTTCAAGTACCTGAAGAACTTTAGTAACATCAACTACTCCAAGTTTTTCGAGCTACAAACTAACTCAAGAACTAGAAGCAATGGTCTACATATCCAAGCGATGCGGTGTAGCACAGACATTGGCAGGAGTTTCTTCTCAGACCGAGTCATCCGCCACTGGAACAATCTTCCCTCAGAATTTATAAATGTAAATACCATCAACTCCTTTAAAAACAAATCGAGCGTCATTTCGTTGCGACAGCAGTAAATTGAATACCGAAGTGCTTTCATCTGCTCTGCGGCACCAAATGACGGTCGAGCAGATTAAATCACCAGAGCGGGCAACCTCGTGATGAGCTAGTAGGCTTTCTGTTGCCTGCATTTTCATGTTTCCATGTTATAATAATAATAGCGGCTGCAGGGTAAGGCAAGGGGTAGGTCTAAATGTGTACTATACAAACAGCAGAAGTATTAGGGATAAGATAGATTTATTGAGGGGAAAGGCGTGCGTAGAGAAATTTGATATGATAGCGATCACAGAGTCATGGATAAACACTGCAGACAGACACTTTCTCCCAGAATTAGAGATTGAAGGGTATAAGTTACTCCACCAAGATCGAATAGGCAGGAAGGGGGGTGGGGTCGCACTCTTCGTCAGGGACAATCTTAAGTGTGTCATTAACAACTCAATCAAGGACAGTCACTAGACACAGGGGTGGTGCCTGTTTCATGGAGGCAGGCACACGTTATTCCAATATTTAAGAAAGGAGACAAATCTTCTATGGAGAACTATAGGCCGATTAGTTTGACGTCAGTTATAGGTAAAATGATTGAGTCAATAATAGCTGATAGTATTAGGGACCATATAGACAGACATAATTTAATTCACGACTCACAGCATGGGTTTACTAAAGGAAAGTCGTGCCTCACTAATCTTATATCCTTTTACAATAGAGTATACGAGGCAGCTGACAATGATGAGAGCTATGATGTGGTTTATCTTGATTTTAGTAAGGCCTTCGATAAGGTACCTCACCAGAGACTGTTAAATAAAGTCAGGGCTCATGGGGTAAGAGGGAAGGTATTTGATTGGATTAAGGCGTGGATTAGCGACAGGAAACAGAGGGTTACCATTAACGGTAAAAAATCCGAATGGGGTAATGTTACCAGTGGGGTTCCTCAAGGTTCAGTTTTAGGCCCGCTTTTATTCATTATCTACATCAGTGACATAGACAATGGGATAACTAGTGACATAGGTAAATTTGCAGATGACAGCAAAATAGGACGCACTATTAGGGCAGGGGAGGATGCTAGAGCACTGCAGGAGGATCTCAACAAACTGTCAGCTTGGTCAGAGAAATGGCAGATGAATTTTAACATCGCCAAGTGTAGCGTACTTAGTGTAGGAACACGCAACCCATTACACGGGTATAGTTTAGACTCCACAGCGATAGGCAGGTCTGAGTGTGAAAGGGATTTGGGAGTGTTAGTGAACTCTGACCTAAAACTAAGGAAGCAATGTATTAGTGCGAGGAATAGGGCTAACAGGGTATTAGGCTTTATTAACAGGACGGTAACCAATAGGAGTGCTGAGGTCATTCTCAGACTCTATTTAGCGCTAGTTAGGCCACACTTAGATTATGCTGTCCAGTTTTGGTGCCCACACTACAGAATGGACATCAACTTGCTAGAATCAGTTCAGAGGAGGATGACCAAGATGATTCAGGAGCTGAGGAACCTCCCATATCAAAATAGGCTGAAACATCTAAACTTACATTCACTAGAGAGACGAAGAGTGCGGGGAGATCTGATAGAAGTATTCAAATGGGTCAAGGGTTACAACAAAGGCGATATATAAGTAAAGTACTGAGAATTAGCCAGCAGGATCGAACTCGCAATAATGGATTTAAATTAGAAAAGTATAGATTTAGGAGAGATATAGGCAAGCATTGGTTTAGTAATAGGGTGGTGGGGGAATGGAATAGACTCAGCAATCACATAGTTAGTGCAGGGACGATAGCTTGTTTTAAGAGTAGACTGGATAGCTACATGGACGAAGATGACAGGTGGCAGTGAGGTGTGGGTGCAGTAAGGTGACGGGGTACTGGATGCGTGCCTAGTACCGCCGGTATAACGAGGATCAAGCCTCTACCTGTAACCCCTGTAACTACACCTCACCCACCGTGAGTAGTGGGGGGGATTCTGGAGCTGCCCTGTGTAGGCCACCCGGCCTCTTGCAGTCTCCCTATGTTCTTCTTCTTCGTATGTTATGTTTGTTCCTTTTCTTCCTTAATTTCTGCTTTTTCCTCTTTTTGTTTATCTTTTTTATTTCTATTTTTTTTCCTTTCTCCTCCTCCTCCTCCTCCTCCTCCTCCACTTCATCATCATCAAGTCTCGTCTCACTACGACAGCATCCTCACCACAATCATTCTTTCACCACCACCACCACCAAGGAGGAGAAGGAAGAAGATAAGGAGAAAAAGAACGGAAAGAACGAAAGAGAGAAAGATAAGGAGAAAGAGAACGGAAATAAAGAAAAGGAAAGGAGGAAGACGAGGACGAGGAAAAGGAGGAGGAGGAATGCATACATAGGAATACATAGGAAGAACAGACACTAGAGGACCTGGCTGTCTATGGCGAGGGTGTCTGTCTGCTACCGTTACTACTAGCATGCTACGTGTGATAGGACAGGATAGAATAGGAGAAGGCTACTCCTACTCCTACTAGGAAGACGGAGAGAAGAACAAAAAGAACGATCCTGCCCACTCACCTCTCATCATCCCATCCTCCTCCTCCTCCTCCTCCTCCTCTCCCTCATCACGTGCCGCCCCGCCCTTCCTGCCAACGTGGACAGCCCTAATCCCATCTCCTCATTGTGTCTGTCATAGTGACATTCCCTACATACTCGATCCTCTTCTTCTTCCTCTTCCTCTTCTTCTTCTTCTTCCTCCTCCTCCTTCTACTATTTCTTCTCCTCGTCATCCTCTTTCTCCTCCTCCTCCTTCTCGTTCTTTTTGTTCTGGTCTTTCTCTTCGTCCTCCTCCACTTAGTTCCTACCAGTTGTCGCAGTCAGGTTACGATGCCGTATGCCGCTCGCCATCCGTGCCACTCCTGCAGAAGGGAGTTCACGAAGGACTTCTTCAACAAGGAGAACGATGAGTATTCTGTGTGTTTCTTCTGTGAAACTGAACACAAGGTAAGTGTTAAATTAGAAGCGTTAGATAGTAAATTACAGTTTCTGGAGGGGGTGTATAGGTTTAGATGGTGCGAGTGTCGGGGAGGGAGAGTTCAAGGTTGTTGAAAAGGTAGAGAGATTGGAAGATAGGGTGGGTGAGGTAGAGAAGAAGATAGATACATCAGATTCCTTCCAGCCTGTTAGAAAAGGGGGAATGGCTGTAGCAGTAGATGTTAGTTACAGTGAGGTCGTGACGAGAAACAGGTTCCAGGTGTTAGGAGACCAAGTTGAGAATGATCCTAGCATCGTTCTTGTCGGGGACAGCTTAGACAACAGGACCGTGAGTTTTGTAGGAAGGGAGCGAGGCGTCGCCATGTTGTTTTCCCAGGAACCAAAATTGAGAACGTAGCGAAGGTTGACGACTTAGTCGCCACTACCTCAGAGGAGACAATGTTTGTCTACGTGGTAGGAACAAACAATGTAGCGAAAGGTAGATCAGAGGAAATTGTAGACAAATATAGAAAATTTGTCGGAAAACTAAAAGAAAGCAGGAGACGTTCTGTAGTGTGTGGTTTGATCCCTCGCCACGATGTTAACTCCTTCATTCTCAGTAGAATGCTGGGGATAAACGAACGTGTCAGGGATTTGTGTAGTAGTAAGGGAGTCATGTTTGTGGACGTATGGGATCATTTTATTCATGACAGAAGCCTGTTTGCTAACGATGGCCTTCATCTAAATTGTGTGGGCAAGGCGAGGCTAGGCAGAGTCTTAGATGAGGAAATATCGAAAGAGCTAAGACAGGTGCAGCAACGAGGTGAGGTAGCTTCCGGCTTAGCCGGGAGGAAACCACACCCTGATAGTGAGGTCAGGCCGCAGGTGTACAGTACTGCGCAGGATGTCAGGTCACCAGACCCACAGGTGAGGGGTACTGAGGTAGCAGTGAGGTCAACAGCCACGCAGGTGGTTGGTGAGGTAGGGGTAATTGAGGATAGTCAGGTCTGACGCGCTATTCCAGTGACACGACAGTTGATAGATGGCGCACACTCGACGAAAAAATTAAACATCTTTTATGTAAATGCCCGTAGCATCATTCAGAAGCGTAGCCACTTGATAATACATGCAATTACCGAAAAACCCGACTTCATTTTGATCACGGAAACATGGCTGAATATGCGCGATAAACATCACTTAGGTGAAGTAGCTATAAATGGTTACAATGCGTTTGCTAAGTGTCGTCTACACAAAAAAAGAGGAGGTGTAATAATATATGCGAAAAATGATTTAGAAGTCATTCAGCTAAACATTGCCGAAACAGTCTTATGATTCATTGTATGTGCAGTCGGCTATAGAGAGTAGTGACACAGTCCGGTAAGTTTCGTTCAGAAAGCGACATCTGGCAACCCCTCCACGCGACATGAAAATTATTATATCCTATCGAAATCGTACTGTTGTGGTGATCGGTGGTCACAGGTGCACTCTTCATAATTTTAAGATAGATATTTATCAAAAGTGCCCGTCGCTAACGCTTAATAAATATTTTTTCTTTAGGCCCTGTCGCTACATTTTGACACGAGCTTTTAGTTTCGTTCAAATTTAGTCAAGAGCAACTCTAAGTTGTTTATCAAACTATGATACATTTAAAAATATACTGCACTTATTAGGGGAGATTGTTATGCCTTTAAATCAAAAACAAAAAATTCCTGGCAGCCGAGATCTTGTTCTTTATAAAAAAAATTATACGTAATAATAGGCTATAAACGTTCACATGATGGCGCCGTCGACCGCGGGCCTTGACGGCTGGAGCAGCGGTATTCTATCAAAGCCCTTATGTCCGCAGGCACTGCAGTTGAGCTGTCACGTCAGTGGCTGTGGAAACGTATAATTTTTAATACCTAAAAAAAATAGGAGAGAGAGAGAGAGAGAGAGAGAGAGAGAGAGGCTGGGTGGGGACGGGAGACATGTCCATCAGCGACAAGGGGTCAGCTAGTCAGCGACACACACACACACACACACACACACACACACACACACACGTATTTATACTTATATATTACGTACTCTTCACGGAGAAATAATTTTAGATTTTTGATGATCTGAATTGTCTTTGAGGCTTTATAGTGACGGGAATTAAGGCTGCGAGTTAAACAGACCCTCAAGCCTATTTGCTGTTTGATGGTAAGGAGCATTAGTCACTGCCTGCCTCTGTGAAGGACAGCATTGCACACGCTATTTTCAAAGTTTAATAAGAAAATTGTCCTGCTTCGTTCTGTCTGTCCCACTCTCGTCTACTATGATTCCTAGGTATTTGTATGAACTGTTGTATGTTACTTATTAAATAAAAATAAACTACAAGACACTTTTGATTACTGAACCTCTTCTGTTGATGATTCCTCCTCCTGTGATGACAACCTTTCACACATGGATGTATCTTGGTATTGGAGATAATGCTGGTGCTTGTGGGTGGTGAGTCTTGATGGTTGCTAAGATTCCCAACAGTGTCTTGCCCTGTAAAATGGTGAGCAGCCAATATACAAACAAATATATGCATTTGGTTAACTGTGGCCAGGCTCCCCGCAAGGTTTCTTCACTTAATTTATATCTATACAGTTTGTCTATTGTATTCACTGTCCATTTCCATCTATCTGTTCAATTGTTGGGGAGGAGCAGAAAAATGTCTGGTAGGAGAACCTTCCCAAAAGATTATATTTCTGCTACTGGTGACAGGTAAAGTATGCAAGTTCAGATATCAATTTCAGTGCCACAGCATTAGAACAGGAGGAGGATTACTTAAATGTCATGAAAAGAAAGGATGAAGGGTTAACTGACAGTGTGAAGAAGTGGAACAGCTTGATGGAAGACGTACCAAGATGCAGGAAAAAAAAAATAGATATTACTGGAAACAGACACCCAACAATAAGTTTAACATTAAAATATGAACAGGGCTGTACACTATTGGATAAAATGGATGTTGTGAAGAGATTGATGTAAAAGAACTGTGTGATGACAAGGTGAGGCCGGAGATGGTGGGCTGGTGAAGGGGAGTTTGAGGGACCATCATTTTTGCAGGAAAAAGTAAATGAATCAAACATGAGAAGAGGAAAATCGGAGGGACAGAACCTAGTTGATTTGGTGGAGGCAACAGGATTTTGTTAAGACAGCTTAGGAACAGCAGCAGTATCGGTAGAATTACTATTAAAAACCGGGGCGAAATAAGAATTCAACGTGTTCGCTATGCGTTGGCTATCTGTCACGATATTGCCCGAATTATCAGTTAATGGGCCAATCCCACTTCGAATCTCTTTTTTGTTGTTTAAATATCTAAAAAAACTTTTAGGATTTGACTCAATTTACCGCAATGTTTACTTCGTACCTCCGTTTAGCCCGTTTCATTAAACTTTTGACTTGTTGTGACTATTACACAGTACATACATGCATACTTTTACAAATTTACATGATACACACATACTACATGGTCCCTATGTAAAATTATCTCCATACTTCATAGTCACTATGTAAAATTATCTCCCTCCTTCTGCCCTTCCGCAAAACTCTTGACACATTAGGTTGTGTAAATTTGGAAGGAAATTAATACAAGGTGTAATTTCAGTTGATAATTAAGTAAACATGCATTAATTAATTATCTTCAACTTTGCAAGCTCTGTACTCTGTAGTCTGTACTCTGAACTATGAGTCTGTGAATCTGTAATGCATAAAATATATCCGCCACATCCTGTTTGTGTGGGGTGCGGGTGCGGATGCGGATATTTATTTTATCACAAATGCGGATGCAGATGTTTCATTCATCTGAACTGCGGATGTGGATGGGGATGCAGATGTTTCATTCATCTGAACTGCGGATGTGGATGCGGATGCAGATGTTTCATTCGTCTGAACTGCGGATGTGGATGCGGATGCAGATGTTTCATTCGTCTGAACTGCGGATGTGGATGCGGATGCAGATGTTTCATTCGTCTGAACTGCGGATGTGGATGCGGATGCAGATGTTTCATTCGTCTGAACTGCGGATGTGGATGCGGATGCAGATGTTTCATTCGTCTGAACTGCGGATGTGGATGCGGATGCAGATGTTTCATTCGTCTGAACTGCGGATGTGGATGCGGATGCAGATGTTTCATTCATCTGAACTGCGGATGTGGATTTGAAAAATTATGCAGATGTTCCGCGGATGCGGATATCCGGTACATGACTAATTTGTGTTTAAAGATGAGGTTAAATCAAAGGCTGAGAAGGTGCATGAGGAGCTGGGATCAGTTGTTGACACGATTCGTGCGAGCACGCTGAATCCAGTTTGGCTGAGGTGGCGAAGAGAGGCAGGAAAGTGAAGAAGAATCTCCTAGTTGTGAAAGCTTCTACCCAGGAAAAGAAGGCAACATATGTGAAGGATGAAATCTCCCAGGCGTTGAATGGCATTGAAATAACTGATTCAAGATTCACAAATGGAGGTAATATTGTCATGAACTTTGACAATGAGAACACAAGGGAAGAGGCTGCTCAAAAATTGGAGTCTGTTGAGCAAATTAGTACAAAGAGTGTTGGAGAAATGAAACCAAAGATCATGATATGCAATGTGCACAAAGAGGAGACCAAGGAAAAAATAAAAGAGACCATCTTAGACCGCAATGAGTTCTTACGCACAAATCAGGGCGTTGAGAATAAAATTGAGCTGATTTTTAGTAAGTCTGCAGCTGGCGGCACGATGCACTACATTTTGAGGTGCGACCCAACTGTGAGAGAGAGCTGATTTACAAGAATCACGACAATTTAAAATTAGAATGGGGAATATACACAGTGAGAGATAGATACCATGCAATTATATATTATCATTGTCAGAGATACGGCCGTCTTGAGGCCAAAAGAACTGCTAAGAACAATGTAGAAGCCCCAAAATGTTATAAATGCGCTGGCGATCATAAATCAAAGAAGTGCACCATGGCTGAGAAGAAATGCATAAATTGTGTGAAGTACAAGAAGCCTGAAATCAACCACTTGGCGAATGACCAGTGTTGTGTGGTTCTTCAGATTGAAATTGAAAGAATTCGTAACATGACCGATCATGGCTATTAATCACAGACTTACATACTAGACTGCGCGTCCCCCATCTCCCTGTATTGTGTTGAATGAAGCACCCCTGCGGCCGTGGGTGTGCCCAAGATCTAAATGAAGTTATTGAGACCTTGGGCAGGACGGACAGCGCGGCGATACTACACGCATTTCCTCTTTGATTTAACTGTTTCTCCATTCCTTTCACAAGCCTATGATTGATAACGCTTATAGACAGCTTTCTCATCTCTGTGAGGCGAGAGAAACCTGACGTCACAGTAAAGGAGCTATTACACTGGGCAAATTTTCCGTGGATCTTCAGTCAAACCACGATTTCCGCTGGCGTGGTTCTCATTTCCGTGGTTTTCTGACGTGTCCACGATCTTTCAAAGCTACGGTAGATTTCACCAAAGGACGACGGTATTACTCACCATCATCATCAGTAGCAATAACAAGAAACAAATGAGAACCACGCTAGCGGAAATCGTGGTTTGACTGAAGATCCACGGAAAATTTGCCAAGTGTAATAGCCCCTTAAGCGAACTGACATCCTTGAGGCGTGTGTGAGAGCGAAAACAACTTGCAGTGAACAGCAGTAGAACCATATGGCGGGACACAGCCTGACGACACTATATACAGATGTTTGTTCTCTGTTCTAAAGGTTTCCTCGTTACTTTCGCGTGTTGTAAGTGACTGATAATGTGGATAGACACCCAAACAGACCCCCGTGCTCTTCCTTCCCTGAGTAAAGCGAGATGCGAGGCGTGAAAAAAGTTGGAAAGTTTCGTTTAGTCGGCGCAACATCTGTGGTCATATGCCGGAGAGAGACAGAAGGGGAAGGAATTATAGGAGAAGGGAACAGATCCCAGGAGACGGGACACAACCCCCGATTAATACCTGGTACCCATTCACTGCTGGGTGGACAGAGGCGTAGGGTATCGGAAAAGCCGCCCAAATTTTTCCACCCCTCCCGGGAATCGAACCCGGGCTCTCTCGGTTGTGAGCCGAGTGTGCTAACCACTGCACTACGAAGTCCCAAACGACGGGCGGAAAGCAGAACGTTATATTTATTCATTTTAAGGCAAAGGAGACAATCCAAAATGTAGAACGAAAATAATATTTCCGCCAAAATACCGACTCTGAAGAAGATACGAATACTTGAACACTTGACAACCTTCCACACAAAAGCAGCTTCCATACAAACCTACCTCCAAACATCTCTCCCAAACCCGTCAAACCCAGAACGGTAAGTAGGCGGCGGGGGTAGGCGGTGGCTGAGTGGTAGCGTGCTGGGCCCACATTCACCGCGTGATGGACGACGCGGGTTCGAATCCCCACGCTACCACTTCGGATTTTTCATTCACTTCCGATTGGCTTAAAACTACCCACATGCTGTCCTGAAGACCACCCATCAACCCGGATTCTAGAGGAAACCGTCCAAGTGAATCACGAAGGAGTTCCGGGAGGCAGCATGAGCCAAGAGAAGATGGAGCCACTATAAACACTTGCCTGCGCCATGACGGGCTGGTGCCAAAAACCCTCCAAGCCCCTCAAGAGAGCCTACCGGCGGTCTTCGCTCTAATTTTCATTCTGTGGAACATCATCTCTCCTCCTCTAAACCTCACCTTCTCTTCCTTACCGAAACACAGGTTTCTGAGGCTACTGACAGCAATCTCTACTCTGTTCCCTCCTACTATCTCTATCCTAAATTTCAATCCAAAGCTGGATGTTGCGCCTACGTGCGCAACGACATCACTTGCTCTCGTGCCCACGACCTTGACTCTTCTGAATTTTCCACCATCTGGTTAAGACTTCACTGTCATTCTATTACTAAATACATCTGTGCTGTTTATCTCTCACCTAACTCTACCAACTATGTAAAATTCTTTGACTATTTGAATTCTAAAGTGGAGCACATCTTGACCCACTCTCCCTTCGCTGAAATCTCCATCCTAGGAGATTTCAATGTTCACCACCAGCTTTGGCTTTCATCCTCTTTCACTGACCATTCTGGTGAACAAGCCTACAACTTTGCTATCCTCAACGACCTAGAGCAGTTGGTCCAGCACCCTACACGTATTCCTGACCGTCTTGGAGATCGGCCCAACATTCTAGACCTCTTCCTTACCTCAAACCCTTCTGCTTATTCTGTCAAACTGTTCTCTCCGTTGGGCTCCTCCGATCACAATCTTATTTCTGCATCCTGTCCTATCGCTCCTGTACATACTCTGGACCCACCGAAGAGGCGATGCTTCTGGCATTTTGCTTCAGCTCGGTGGGACGACCTGAGGATGTACTTTTCCGATTTCCCGTGGAATGATTACTGCTTCCAGGATAGAGACCCCTCTGTGTGTGCTCAGCGCATCACAGAGGTGATTGTCTCTGGAATGGAGGCATACATTCCTCGTTCTTTCTCTACTCCTCACGCTAAAAAGCCTTTGTTTAATCACGCTTGTTCTCGTGCTGTCAATGATAGAGTTGTAGCTCACAAAAGATAACAGAGCCTTCAAACTAATGCTAATTATGAACTTTACATTTCTGCCCGAAATCGTGCCAAATCTATTATCCGACTAACCAAAATTCTTTCATTAATAGAAAATGTCAAAACCTTGCTTTCTCTAACTCTTCCCGTGACTTCTCGCATCTAGCCAAAACATCTCCTCCAACTTCACTTCTTCATCTTTCCTCCACTCCTCAGTCCTGACGGCAACACTGCCGTCTCATCTATCTCTAAGGCTGAACTCTTCTCTCAAACTTTTCTAAAACTCCACTCTGGACGATTCTGGGCATATTCCTCCTACTCATCCCCCTCTGACTCCTTTATGCCTGTTATAAAGATTCTTCAAAATGATGTTTCTATGCCCTCTGGCCTCAATCCTCAGAAGGCTTATGGACCTGATGGAGTGCCTCCTATTGTCCTTAAAACTGTGCCTCCGTGCTGTCACCCTGCCTGGTCAAACTCTTTCGCTTCTGCCTGTCAACATCTACCTTTCCTTCTTGCTGGAAGTATGCCTTCATACAGCCTGTACCTAAGAAGGTGACCGCTCCAATCCCTCAAACTACCGTCCTATTGCTTTACTTTCTTGTCTATCTAAAGCTTTTGAATCAATCCTTAACCGGAAGATTCAAAAGCACCTTTCCACTTCTGACCTTCTATCTGATCGCCAGTATGGGTTCCGTAAGGGGCGTTCTACTGGTGATCTCCTAGCCTTCTTAACTGACTCTTGGTCATCCTCTCTTAGCCGTTTCGGTGAAACTTTTGCTATTGCGCTGGACATATCAAAAGCTTTTGATAGGGTCTAGCACAAATCTTTGCTTTCCAAACTCCCTCCTACGGTTTCTATCCTTCTCTTTGTACCTTTATCTCCAGTTTCCTTTCTGACCGTTATATTTCTGCCGTGGTAGACGGTCACTGTTCTTCCTCTAAATCTATTAACAGTGGTGTCCCACAGGGTTCTGTCCTATCTCCCACTCTTTTTCTGTTGTTCATTGATGATCTTCTTTCCAAAACGAACTGTCCTATCCATTCCTACGCCGATGATTCCACTCTGCATTATTCAACTTCTTTTAATAGAAGACCCACCCTTCAGGAACTTAACGACTCAAGGCTGGAGGCTGCAGAACGCTTAGCCTCAGACCTTACTATTATTTCCGATTGGGGCAAGAAGAACCTGGTGTCCTTCAACGCCTCAAAACACAGTTTCTCCACCTATCCACTCGACACAATCTTCCAAACAACTATCCCCTATTCTTTGACAACACCCAGCTATCACCTTCCTCAACACTAAACATCCTCGGTCTATCCTTAACTCAAAATCTCAACTGGAAACTTCATATCTCATCTCTTACTAAATCAGCTTCCTCGAGGCTGGGCGTTTTGTACCGTCTCCGCCAGTTCTTCTCCCTGCACAGTTGCTGTCCATACAGGGCCTTGTCCGCCCTCGTATGGAGTATGCATCTCATGTGTGGGGGGGCTCCACTCACACAGCTCTTCTGGACAGAGTGGAGGCAAAGGCTCTTCGTCTCATCAGCTCTCCTCCTCATACTGATAGTCTTCTACCTCTTAAATTCCGCCGCAATGTTGCCTCTCTTTCTATCTTCTATCGATATTTCCACGCTGACTGCTCTTCTGAACTTGCTAACTGCATGCCTCCCCCCCTCCCGCGGCCCCGCTGCACTCGACTTTCTACTCATGCTCATCCCTATACTGTCCAAACCCCTTATGCAAGAGTTAACCAGCATCTTCACTCTTTCATCCCTCACGCTGGTAAACTCTGGAACAATCTTCCTTCATCTGTATTTCCTCCTGCCTACGACTTGAACTCTTTCAAGAGGAGGGTATCAGGACACCTCTCCTCCCGAGGCTGACCTATCTTTCGGCCACCTCTTTGGATTCTTTTTGGGAACAGCGAGTAGCGGGCTTTTTTTTGTTGATGTTTACTTTTTTGTGCCCTTGAGCTGTCTCCTTTGCTGTAAAAAAAAAAAAAAAAAATAGGCGTACACGTAAAAAAAAAAAAAAGAGGTGATACAAATACCTGAATACCCAACAGCCTTCCACGCACTGTCCATATTCCGAAACCTAGGCCTTTGACAAGGCGTTTGTAGAAGTTGTGGGGAGCATTTCCAGGGGCATTAGTTTTATGACCTTGGTGGTAGTGATGACTTTTTTGATTAGGCCTCGATTGACCTCCTTTTCGGCCTTTGGCTCATGCTGCCTCCCGGAAAACAATTCAACAATCACGGTACAAATCGGTATTACACGTCAACTTTGCCAACATGACTAACTAATGCTGAGGTAGTTAGATCATTAGGGAGTTAGTTAGATTAGGAAACCCGCGGAACTTATGGGTGAGTCCTGTTGGTGAGTGATAGGTACAACTCACGAGTCACCACCAGCGTCACGTCCCAAGGCTGTGCGATAGTTAGCTTAATCAAGTACTACACAAGATGCATTTACCCTGGCTGTCACAACTTGTTACGATGCACATTAAGCTTCGGTTCTATAGGCTTCCACATATTATCCAACATGACTGAATTACACACACACACACACACACACACACACACACACACACACTGGCTGGATGAATGTAGATATGGAGACGGGACTATTAGAGATTAGCTCGGGCCCTGAAGACTACAAATAGGTAAATACAAATAGGTAAATACACACACACACACACACACACACACACACACACACACACACACACACACACACACACACACACACACACACACACTAAAAAATATGTATACGAGGCCCTCCAGATAACTTACATTGGTATACGTGGTGCCGGTAACGCCCAGGTAACACCCAGTCACCAACTCCTGCAAGTCTTGAGTAAGCGATCCACTCTGCTGCAACACATCCCTCCTCTCCCTGACCTGCTGAACAACTGGCACCAAAAACAGGGTATGAAAGGAACCTCTGGCAACTTAGTAGGCTTGAGTTGACCACAGCACCGTCAGAGGGAGATAGTTAACAAAATTATGACTTTCCACCTTGTTAGATCATCCAAGTTGCTGTGTTTTTACTTCACTGTGGTTCTCGTGGGTAAGAATTTTGATATCACGGTGGGGGTACAACAGGCAGGCTTCAGGTGACCACAGCGACCCCAGAGAGAGATAGTTGACAAATAATCACTTTCTCCCTTGTTACATCGTTCAAGTTCCTGCATTTTTACTTCATTGTGGTTCTCGTGGGTAAGAATTTTGATTTCTCAGTGTTTTTAGCATTCTGATGCCTAAAAGGGCTATTACACTGGGGAAATTTTCGTGGATCTTCAGTCAAACCACGATTTCCGCTGGCGTGGTTTTCATTTGTTTCTTGTTATTGCTGCTGCTGATGATGGTGAGTAATACCTTCGTCCTTCGTTGAAAACTACTGTAGCTTTGGAATATCGTGGACACGTCAGAAAACCACGGAAATATGAGAACCATGCCAGCGGAGATGGTGGTTTGATTGAAGATCCACGGAAAATTTGCCCAGTGTAATAGCCCCTTAAGTTTCCCCAACCCAGCCTCATTGAGCTGTTAACTTGGCAATGAGAAAACGATCGTCGGTCTTCCCAGCACGACTGCCAATTTAACTTCATTTTTCCTTATATTGTATTATGCGTTTCATAAAGAAATACAGATAATTAGAATGTGCACTATAGTTTCCCTGCACATAAACCCTTAGTTCAAATTCCACAAAACTTGAAGCACCTTAGAATGGGAAGCAAACACGATCCGAAGCAGAGAGTGAGCAGTTCTCATCTCTCATGGGAAAGAAAAAATAGTGTCTGTTTACCTGATCTACATCGCTACTGCCATATACGATGTACCGATTGAAAATATATTCTAATGCTATTTGTTGCAATGAAAAAAAAGTGCCCTTGTCTACATAATCTACACCACTCCTGCCACTGACAATATACCGATGGAAAACAAAAGGAGAATGCATTTTCTTGTAAAACATATTTATTTTTACGGACATAACATGACATGTACACGTATATACACAGAGGAAAGTTGTTCGGGCGTGTGACGGATCTGTTGCATTCATTCTCCCGTCGAGGACGCCAGGCCGCGGGGAGCCCGACGCCCTGAGCCCCGACGCCTGCACGCCCACACGCCTCCGTCCCCCACGCCCGCACGCCCACCCCACGCCCCTTCTCCGCTGCAGGGTTGCCAGTTATGAAAACTACCTCATTACACAATTCCCAAGTTTTCATTACCATTTTTTACGAGAACTTATTTAGTTATCTAATATTATGACATCATGCACTTGAAATACATAACCTTCCTTGAGAATTAGCACACACTGTTTACTTTTAGGCTGTGCAGGATAAAGTAATCGAGCAGAGCAGCCGATTCAGATTAAAATACGAAACCTCACTGAGTGACTCCTTTTGAAGTTCCCAAACAGATTTCTCTTCTTCCCAAGTCAACCCAGCTCGGCACGGTAATGAAAAGTGGCAGACGGCAACCCTAGACCTCAGCGGGTGACGGACCTAATTAGGGGGTGGGGGTTAGGGGTTGCCAGCGGGGTGTGGTCCACAGGGGGGGGGGGGGAGGAGGGGGTTTCACAGCCAAAAATTTTCTTTCAAACAATAAATGCTCGCTGTCACATAATAAACATCCACCTGACCCGAATGTTGTTGCTGACTAATGGAGATGTTTGAAGTTATGACACACAATAGCAATGATAATCTCTGAACTTAAGTAGTATTAATATATATATCTTCTTCACGACCGTAATGTATTTTAATGATATGATTTGCGCGAGAGAACCAAAGAACGGGTCAATGGAGGCCAGGCAGCGTGTATATTTCCCTTCTATGTACGGGGATGTGGCGCCCATTTTTTAACAGGTCAGGTTAGGTTAAGTTAGGTATAGTTGGAGTCAATTTAGGTAATTTTGAGTGGAAATCACAATGAGAGTTGTTGTTGTTGTATTTTCGCCAGCACGATGGCTGGCTGGGCTATGAAAGAGCCCTACAGAGGTGGTTGTCTGAAGGGGGCTATAATGAGCCCGTCAGAAGGGGGGGAAGGTGCCGACAGACCGACTCAATCGGCTAACGTCAGTCGAGCCGACCAAGTCGGTCTGTCGACGAAGACTGGCGTTCTCCTGTGACAGAGTATTTTCCAGGACACCCCGTGGTTAGTTTCGCAGCTACAGCCACCCTTGAACAGGGGAGGTTACGTTAGATTAAGTAGAAGTTACGTATGTTAGTTTTGAGTGGGAATCACAATGAGAGTATTATCCAGAACACCCCGTTGTTAGTTTCGAAGCTACAGCCACCCTTGATTTACATAGATAAATAGATAGATTTACATAGAAAATCAGACCACACAGACCCCATGGTCCAGACTTGGTGGTCTGTCCTTAAACCTGAGTGATTTTACATTAATCAGAAGACTCTAAAACGTTGCACTTCTACTCTAGTTGATATTAAGTTGAAGGAAGTGACGGTCGAGCTTATTTTTGAAGGAGTCAATCGTGTTACACTGGACCACTGATGGTGGAAGCTTATTCCATTCTCGCACTACAACGTTGGTGAAGAAAAATTTGGTGCAGTCTGAATTTACTTGTCTACATCTGAGTTTTACGCCATTGTTCCTCGTGCGCAGACTGTCATCGATCATAAACAATGTTGATCTGTCTACATTCGTGAAACCATTAAGTATTTTAAAACATTCGATCAGTTTTCCTCGGAGGCGACGTTTCTCAAGAGAGAACATGTTAAGGGTAGAAAGCCTTTCTTCGTAGGATTTGTTGCGCAAGGAAGGGATCATTTTCGTTGCCCGACGCTGAACACCTTCTAATTTAGCAATATCCTTTGCATGGTGGGGGGACCAAAACTGTACCGCATATTCCAAGTGGGGTCTGACTAAACTGTTGTAGAGCGGGAGTATTACATCTTTATTCTTGAATACAAAGTTTCTTTTAATGAAGCCCAACATTCTGTTCGCTTTATTTGCTGCATCGATGCATTGCTGTGAGAATTTGAGGTTTGACGCGATTTTGACCCCCAAGTCTTTGACGCATTGAACGCTTTTGAGTTTAACGCCGCGCATTTCGTATTCGAACTTCTTATTCCTCGTTCCAACTTGAAGGACCTGGCACTTGTCTACGTTAAAGGGCATCTCCCATCTATCCGACCAAGCTGAAATTTTGTGCAAATCCTCTTGGAGGCTTTGCGTGTCTTCGTCAGTGAGAACCGAGTTACCAATCTTTGTGTCGTCTGCAAATTTACTAATGCGGTTATTGAGTCCAACATCCACGTCGTTGATGTAAATAATGAAGAGCACTGGGCCAAAAACAGGGGAGGTTACGTTAGATCAAGTAGGAAGTTACGTATGTTAGTTTTGAGTGGGAATCACAATGAGAGTATTATCCAGAACACCCCGTGGTTAGTTTCGCAGCTACAGCTCAGCGTCTTGACTCAGGGAACACATACCCGTAGAGAGACTGGGAATATGCGGCCGGCAACCATCACCCAAGAAGGAAAACAAGACGAAGAAAGCTAAATTCGTTGGCCCATAGCATCAGAGAAACAATAGAATACAACCACGAAAGTCACCGATGAGACTGACCTGACTGCAATGACATAATAAGCGATTAGTGACACATCAAACAGCTTTATTATGGTTATGTATGTACTCTTTGTTGTTTTTATTGTGTTTTTTTTAATCATCGCTTTAATAACTGACGACTTCCAAAAGTAAATGTTGGTTGGCTATACGACAGACAAAGCGTAAGCGTAGGATTAGGTTTTGTACATCGCTGGACGCCGGAAGCAACGACTCGTAAGCCCGTATTCTTAAACGTCTCAGTTCGCCTGTTTGAAAAGCCTCTCGTATATAGAAGTTGCTAGGCCTTTCATGGACTGTTTTATGATGCCATGGATAGTTTGACACGACCTCTGCATCTTGACCTGAAAAACCACCCATGAAAGCTCGATTAGTCTTCTCTGCGGCCTGGGGAAATAGTCTTAATTCATGGGAGCCCGAAAAAAGCCTCTCGTATATAGAAGTTGCTGGGCTTTTCATGGACTGTTTTGTGATGCCAGGGATAGTTTGACACGACCTCTGCATCTTGACCTGAAAAACCATCAATGGAAACCAGGTTACTCTTCTCTGTGGCCTTGGGAAGCAGTCGTAATGGTAGCCCGAGACGTTTAAGAATATGAACCTTAGCGCGAAGGACAGCGAGAGAAGCAACTGTCGGAGGTCCCTCAAGTCGCTTCGCTTCCTCCTCACGAGACTTCAAGTCGCCGCGATCCGACTGACGTACGTTTAAGAGACTGTATCGTACATTATAAATCCGAAACCGCCTAAAAATATATATATGTCTTTCCGGAGGAGTCGGGAAGGATGGGGGATGGGCTGTATGGGTGTTTGAGGGATATGGGGATGAGGAACGAAGGGTAAGGTGTGTGGGAAGGGGCTGAGGGTCGGGTGGTCGGGTGGGGGTGAGTTTGGTTCTTGTGCCTTGCGTGTTACAACATAGCGAGTGTTGCTTGGCTTGGCGAGGACGAAGCGGCGGCGACCCAAGCCAGCAGTAGAGGAGGGTTGTTTGCCCGTGACTCAAAGACGAAGAGCTGAGGGCGCCATCTTCTCAAGCATTTCGAGAACTACACATCCACATTTGATAAGGCTTTCGTAGAGGTTGCTGTGTTAGTATTTCCATGGGTAGTGTTATGAGCCTAGTGATAGTTTGACAAGGATTTTGTAGAGGTTGTTGTGTTAGTATTTCCACGGGTAGTGTTATGAGCCTAGTGATAGTTTGACAAGGATTTTGTAGAGGTTGCTGTGTTAGTATTTCCACGGGTAGTGTTATGAGCCTAGTGATAGTTTGACAAGGATTTTGTAGAGGTTGTTGTGTTAGTATTTCCATGGGTAGTGTTATGAGCCTAGTGATAGTATGACAAGGATTGTGTAAAGGTTGTTGTGTTAGTATATCCATGGGTAGTGTTATGAGCCTAGTGATAGTTTGACGAGGCTTCTGCACCAGGAATGTGATAAAAACACTCATGAGAAACTGTCTGATCTCCGTTGTGGTCTTTTGAAATGTTTGCTGCGAGAGCCGGTAGCGTCTGAGAATACGGGACTAAGGGCCCGTTGTAGAGTTCCCCATGATGGATTAGTAAGCTCCCAAACCAATACCAGAGCCTTCGAAATTTCCTTGTATAGTGTCTAGTGTTTGTATTTAAGTTCACAAATTTGATGAAACTATAGGAAAAGTCTTGTGTATTTAGCGTGGCATAGAAGAACTAACCATTTTTGATTGTATGGGAATCTCTAGTTTGGTTAAGGCTGTTACGAAGACACTGTGTTGGACTGTGAAACCGGCTCCAAGAATGTCTCCCCTCCTTCTCTCTCTCGATGGAATGGGAGGAAAATGTGACGAAGCTGATTACTCCATGGCACTCATGATAATGAGGTATTTGATATATATATTGAGAGAGAGAGAGAGAGAGAGAGAGAGTCAGGTCCTCATGAGTAGTTTTCACATTCATGGTGCAGAAGCCCTGTCAAACAATCACTAGGCTCATAAAACTACCCGTGGAAATACTCACACAACCTCTATCGTGGGACCTTTATCGGTTTGAATCGCTTTGGTGACCCCCTAGCTCTTTCTCTTGATTATTTAGTGTTCCTAGTTTCCATTCTTTTATTTCTCTTTCCTTCATTTTTTTTCAGGTTTTAGTTTTTTCCAGTCAACCCTTGCTCGCTCCAGCTCGTCATGTTACACCTCAGCTGATGCCTCGAGGTCTGAGATGGTCACACGACGAGCAAACAACCTTCCTCTTGCTACTGGCTTCGGCGACAACACTGACGGCGCGAACACAGCGTACACACACACACACACACACATGTGGGTACTGGCAGGTGCCGATGGCAGCTGAATCCAGAGAGATTACAGCCTTCAGTACCCCTAGCGGTCATTTTGAATGGTTAAGGATGCCATTCGGCCTCAAAACCGCACCCATTACTTTTCAGAGGATGATCAACACATTGTTCTCAGACATGATAGGCAAAGAAGTCTATGCATATTTAGATGATTTAATCATCTGCAGCAAGGATGGCGCCAGTCACCTAGCTAAACTAGAAGCGGTTCTGCTTAAACTCAGAGGCGCTGGCCTTAAGGCCAAGCTGACTAAATGTGAATTTTTAAAGGCGAAAATCACCTTTTTAGGCCACACTGTTGATGGAGATGGTATCCACACGATGGACGATAAAATATCGGCCATAAAGAATTTTCCGCAACCCAAGACCGTCGAAAACGTTCGGTCTTTCCTTGGGTTGTCCGGCTACTATAGGCCTTTCATACAAGGTTTTGCCAAAATTGCTTCGCCTCTAACGCAACTCTTAAAGAAAGAGGTCCCTTTTCATTGGAATGCCCCACAACACAAGAGTTTTACAGACTTGAAGTCAGCGTTAATCAACGCTCCAGCCTTGGCATTCCCGGACTACAACGTCCCTTTTACACTTTTTACAGATGCCTCAGCCCTGGGTCTTGGTGCTGTTTTGATGCAACCGGACGCTCGCGGTAAAAATCGCGCTATTGCGTACGCAAGTCGTACTTTAAACCAGGCTGAGTCGAACTATTCAGTGACCCATCAGGAAACCCTAGCGGTTGTTTGGGCTCTTAAACATTTTAGGGATATTATCCTTGGCTATCCTATCACTGTCTTTACGGACCACGCGCCAGTCACCGAGCTTTTTAAAGGTAGAAACCTCACCGGTCGCCTCGCACGGTGGTACCTGACTATCCAGGAGTTTGGGCCAACCTTTAAGTATTTACCTGGCCGCGCGAATGTCGTCGCGGATTTACTGTCTAGGAACGTACCTGTTGGCTCAGTGGCAGAAGCGCTTACTGAAATTCAAAATTTCAGTCTTAAGGATTTAGCAGCAGCCCAGCGTCGCCATGACGTTTGGGGTAAGGTAATATACGCTCTGGAGTCGGGTGACGAAACAAGCCTCCCGCCACTACCTGTGTCTTTTTCACAATTCTTCTTGTCACAGGACGGTGTCCTGTGCCGCTACTGGCCCCGCAAAAAGGAGTCTGTTGCACAGTTTGTGATACCGGAGTGTTATGTACCGGCGGTGCTGAACTTAGTTCATGACGCGATCATTGCTGGTCACCCGGGATAGGGAGCGCACACTAAAAGCGGCCCGAGCGGTCTATTTTTGGCCAACTATGCGTGTAGATATTGACGCGTATGTGGCTAAGTGTGTCAAGTGTGCCCAACATAAAGGGACGGTGCCTAGGCCTGCGCCGATCCTAGAATACCCGCCCCCTGACCGGCCTTGGGATGTAGTTTCTATTGACTTGCTACAGCTTCCCGCCAGCCACCAGGGCTCTAGGTACCTCTTAGTTTGTGTAGATCACTTGTCTCGGTACGTTGTTTTAGCCCCAGTGCAAGATAAATCTGCTAAGTCCATTGCTCATGCCCTGATAACTCATCTCATTTGTCCGTATTCCACACCTAGAGTGTTGTTAAGTGATAATGGAACCGAGTTTCGAAATCAACTTTTAGCAGAAATATGCAAACAGTTTGCCATTACACAATATTTTACAGTCAGTTATCACCCAGCCAGCAACGGCCTTGTTGAGCGCGCGAATAGGAAGATTTTAGATGTCTTGCTCCCGGTCGTTAGCGGACTTCAGCATACATAGGAGGACTGGCTAGCATATGTTGCAGCAAGCATAAACAGCAGTGTTTGTGAGTCAACGGGACGATCTCCCCACTACATAATTTTTGGGGTTGAGAAGAGACTCCCGTATGACCTGCTTGGTAGTTCTCATTCACCTGTATATAATGTAGATGATTATTCTAAGGTTCAACTCAAGGTTTTCACAGACATTCATAGAGAAGTCAGAAAGAGACTACTGGCTACATCTGAGGCTATGTGCTTGCAGCAACACAAGCGTGCCGCCCCTGTTTCCTTGAAAGTGGGTGACTTTGTTATGATTCGAGTCCCGGAGAGACATTCGAAGTTGTCCCCTAAATTCGTGGGCCCACGCCAGATAGTTAGGCAACTAGGTGGTCACAAATTTGAGCTTTATGATCTCATTTTTAATTCATACGAAATTGTGCATAGTGATCGCCTCAAAAAGACAGACGCCCAGCCTGAGAGAGAGAACTAAAGTGAACTAAAGTGAACTTATAACGGCTACCGCTCGGCCACACATCACTTAACTAAAAAGGCTATTGTGTTGTCTCACCTTACTACAATCAACTTGTGAAAGCAGGCAACGGTATACCGGACCTCACGTGAGATAACAGTTCGCGCCTTAATCAAAAACACACACAAAAAAAACTGCTAACAAAAAGGTTAACAAAAATGGTGAACAGCGGTTTACGGACCTCTCCGAAGTGTTCTATAGGTGTTATTTCTAATATAACATAACATAAAATGCATGGTGGCTGGTGGTCGCCTCGTTGTTTACCACGTAAAAAAAAGGTAACGCTCAAAGTTATTAACATAAATGATGTGCAGCGTGGTTACGAACTACTCGAATTGTTATATCTCTCGCTCAAACGTAGCTGCTGTGACAGTGTGTGGGGGCAGTGGACGGGATGGGACGCCGCAAGCATACGCTGAGCTCAGCGCGCGGCTTTTCCTGCCCCAGTGAGTCGAGTCACACAGCCGCACCCGAGAGCACACCCGCCCCGCCCGCCCTCCACACAGCCCGCGCGCTGCCTCGCACCTCCACACAACCAAGTTTCCTTGGAGGTGTCCAGGCATTTGTTTCTTCCTACGACACAACTCGTCGTAGGTGCGCACTTATCTTCGCCAGGCAACTCGGACCTTTGAGGTTGACTGGTGGGCGTATATTGTCTGCCCGCCGCCCCTCCCACCACCGCTACCAGACGGGGGACAGCAGACCCTGCCACCCCTGCAGCCCTGCCCCTGCCACCGGCGAGGCGAAGGACGCGAGCGTGCTGAGTAGTGGGGCATCGAGATGCTGTCTTCAGGGTTTTTAACACATTCTAGCTGACACTACATACGGTTTCAGTAATTACACCACTTGTAACATTATTTCAAGTGCATTACTATTATTATGTTCACGTGTTTAGGCGTGTGGGGCCGTATCTAATGTATTAGATTTTTCAGCTGTTGATTTTTCTGGCGTGTGGATGTTTAATATTTTTCTTGAGTAACATGGTTACGCATTTCATGTATAATCACTCATTTTCTTTTCTCCTTTCTTTTGTGTGTTTTATTGCACAGTGGAGAAGTTATGTCTTGCTAAGCCTCACTCATTATTCTTTTTTTCCTCTTTTATTATGCATTTTAAAAGCATAGGGGAGGAGTGAGCACATACTTAGCGGTGAATGATTATTACTTTAATTATTTTTGCAGCAATATTTTTTTTCTTTTACCAGTTTACTCCTCATTTTACTAGTAACTCTTTTTAATGGCAGAGGAACCTGACCAGAGGACTATGAGGGGTGGGTAGAGATAAAGAACAGTGCCGTCAAGGATAACGGGAACTGTTCTCATGTAAGGAGTGTAGCAGTCTTCAAAGGGTGCTTGCTCCTCCTACGCTGCATGAGCAACCAAGAGGTATTTACTTACCTTACTAATCCCACAATGGCTTCTGCCTCTAATCACCCACTAACAGCAACAGCAGTTAGGCCTTTCGCAGGGTAGCAAGGGAGGCAGATTATTCGGCCAGGGACTTCTTGTTTCAAAGTGAGATTGTCATGGACATTTCATTCGTGTCAAATCCGGGAGATTAAATATCTCTCAGCCGCTCGAAGGTCAATCCCGGGAACGGGCGCAGGGCCCTCATAAACAGGAGCGCGTTCACTGGACGGAAGGATTATGATGCGTTTCGGTCACTTTTTCTTGAAACATTTTGGGTAGATGGGCAACACAGCCTCGTAAAGGGTATAAATTTTGCTGTGGACACTGTGCAAACGAGTGGCCTTTTTAATAGGCAAGTGGACGCCTATAGGCTATCTACTGATTTGATCTCGTGTTTTAAACAGGGAAACTAGACAGATGGAGAAACCATTTCTGTAGCTAATGCTAGATTATTACTAGAGTTCCTTGTGTACATGATTGTCCTTAAAGTTCCTCTTCGAAGGAGTGCAGTATCCCTTGACTACAGCCCCACTGGCAACCTACACGGTTTTATCAGCCAACTTTTATGGCATTTAAAGTAATTTTGGGTCCTTTTTGAAGCTTCGTTTGCCGTCGACACGTTCGTCGGGGAGGGGGCCTTCGCGACCCTCTGACCTAAACCTTTCTGGGTGTCACCAGCGGTAATCAAAAATTCCTTGGTGTGTTCTTTTACCCGTGGTTTAGGCAGAAATAGTCAGATAAATAGGTGGTTGGAAATTTGAGCTTTATGATCTTTTTTTTGCACAGAATGGTGCATAGTGATCGTCTCCGAAGACTAGCGCCGGCTTGAGGTTCAGCCTGACGCTGCTTTGTGTATCTTTCCACCACACGACTATAACCTGCATCCTCGCATCTACTAATTTATGTTTGGTTCCTAAGCTTTTGCCTGCATCTTTTTCATGCGAGAAGGGGAGTGCTTGAGTAATACTTTTCACTCTAACCCACTATTTTCTTTTACTGCTGAGTTGATGCAAGGCAGTCAGTCTTCTTAATTTAATTGGAGCCGTAATAACCGAGGGTGTAGACTAACATTGGGATTAGGGTTTCCTGTTTTCGGGATTTTATGGCATCCCGGGATTCCGGGAAAAATCCAGACTTTTCCCGGGATCCCGGGATTTCCCGTAGCAGATAATGTGCTCTATTATAATTCGTAAGTGAACCTCAGTTGGACTTTTTTTTTTTTTTAACGAGCGACTCTTAGAGTATAAAAAACATTTAAGTTTTTCAAAATATTTCCAAGCATAAAACTCAGTACTGGTTGTTGCTTCTGCCTCGTCTGCCATTTTAATGGTTATGTAGAGTCAGATACGTAATTCAGTAAATCATCTGAAGAAGAAAAAAAAAAAAACATTCTCTATAATCACTATAAGGATGATGTTCATGTCACATAATCATATCCATGATACAGACCCCATATTTGTAGTCTGTAACACGAAAACTCAATAAAGAACTCACATTCAAAGACACAGATATGACGAATAGGCGACTTATTTTTTGTTTTGTTTTGTTTTTACACTATTATTTATTTACTGGCTCAGCCACCGAAGTAGAATTATGGTTAGAACAAAGAAATTATTATGATAGCAATTAGCATGAAGCAGGCCACACCAACTCCTTTCACATTACAAAATTAACACACGTTACACAGTACACACCTTTACACAGGGATGGAACAGAATAGACTAAGCTCACTCACTGCCAGAAGTGTACGAGAACAGTACGTGTCGGGCCGACAGTCCGACACGTACTGTTCTCGTACAGCTGATTTAGCCCATCGCTGTCTCGCTCCCAAGTCCTAACCCAGGCGTCTCTCTCTCTCTCTCTCTCTCTCTCTCTCTCTCTCTCTCTCTCTCTCTCTCTCTCTCTCTCTCTCTCATACATTTTCGTATTTTGTAGCCGACATAAGAGAGAAAAAAAAGTATCCAGGATTTCCAGGATTTCGTAAATTTCAGGAAGGAAAAAAGCCCATTTATGGCCGGGATCCCGGGATCCCGGGATCACGGGATCCCGGGAAGGAAACCCTAATTGGGATAGGTACAATTTATCCTTGAACCTCATGTGCTTCTGCTTAAAACAGACTTTTTCTCTGCACTAACAGACTTAACTAAACTTGAGCAGATGCTGTCCCTAACTTTTATTGTAATCAGCATGTGAATATCTGTAAGCTTTGGAAGTAAGCAGACAAGTCTTACTTACCCTTACTTGACATATCACTGTTACCCGTTACGGGAATTATTTTTGGCGTCAAAGATGTCAGTCATCCACGTTCGTTACGATCGAGGGATAGGTGGAAATTACTCTTTTTCATTTGATGTTTATTAATGCTGGAATTACTTTAATCAATTATGCTGGAATTATATATTTCAGTGAGATTTGTTACAACAGTGATTTCACAACTTGGTGACAGGATTTTCTTTTATAGTACTGTAGACCTGAAAAACGGAGTATTAGGAGTTAGTGGTGCTGACTGCCGATGGTTCTAAGGTTCTCCAGACTTGTCCTTGTTATCACATTGTAACTATTAGGAGACTCTACGGATAACATTACCTCTTTTCACACAACCTTTTCTATTGTTGTAAGCCCCACCCGTCTCGAAGGCATGCCGAGGGTAACGACACTGGCAATTAATTGTCACCCAACGGATGAGTGTTTCTCTGCGACAGTTTTGTGACCAGGTGTGACTCGAAGGTTCAGTGTGTAGCAGATCTTCTTCAAGGATTGTTCCTTTTTCTTTTTACTATTCCAAATAGCTCCATTACCATGTATCCTAATGACAGATTAGTCAATTTAATTTTTCTAGGATGTATCATGTAAATAATTTTTCGAGCTATTATTTTGTTTTCTCGGAATAGTACTGAGCTTCCATGTCCATGACTCTAGCCCTGTTTATCTCGCCCTGTATGTACTTTGCCCATTTCTTGTTACTTCCATGATTATTTTTATTATTATTGGCATTTCCCGATGCTGTATCGTTAGGCGGGCTCTGACTTGTATATATATTTTTTTTAATGCAATAACAGGACCTCGTTTAACTAGTACACATTGTGCGAATGTAACATGGGTAGGTACACTGCTTTTAAAGGTCGGGTGAGTCGCGAGGTCGCGACTTTTAGAGAACCGAGCGATGTAATGTGTATATTATAATGTACATGTGTATGTATGACTGTACGTGTGGCGACACCCGGTCGGTGTCGCACAACAGGATGTCTAACAACACGTCGTGCTTTTGGCCGTGGGAAGCTGTGATGAACTGACACTAGGATCAGCAAATGATGACTTTCATCAACAGTCATCAACCGGAACCCACACCCTTCCGGACGAACTACAAGCAAAAAAAACGGGCAAACAACGCGGAGGCAAGAGAGAAGTCGGGTGACGGGCAGGCGAGCGGTGCTCCGCCGCCCCGCGCCCTGCAGCGGTGTGGCTGTCTCTGATTTCGTGCGTCTCGCTCACGTAAACTGTAAACCTTATGTAGTACAACTGTTAATATAGTTAAAATACATTTGGTATTTGTATCAACCTGAGAGAGAGAACTAACGTGAACTAAAGTGAACTTATAACGGCTACCGCTCGGCCACACATCACTTAACGAAAAGGCTATTGTGTTATCTCACCTTACTACAATCAACTGGAGAACGCAGGCAACGGTACACCGGACCTCACGTGAGATAACAGTTCGCGCCTTAAAATTATTAAATATTAACACATAACACAAACCACTTAAAGTTGGTAACAAGAAAGGCTAACACACACACACACACACACACACACACACACACACACACACACACACACACACACTCCCTCTCTCACTTATACGGTGCTAGAACGTACGGCGGCTTTCTCGTGTGTGTGTCCGTGAGTGGTGCGGTTGATATGCTCTCTCTTCGTTAGCGTACACACACACACACACACACACACACACACACACACACACACACACTTCCTCTCACTCACACGGTGCTATTTTTTTTTATAGTACGTACGGCGCAAGGAAGTCCGGCGCAAAAACGTACAGTCGCCTTCTCGTGTGTGTGTCCGTGAGTGGCGCGGCTGATATGCACACTTCGTTAGCCTAGAGTTCAGTTACGAGACGACCGAGTGACGAAACCGTGATATGTTTTCTCTCTTTCTCTCTCTCTCTCTCTCTCTCTTGGTCGACATATATTGTTCAGAAGAGATAATAACTGATATGTTTGATCTCTATCTCTCTCTGTCTCTGTCTTTTTATCTCTCGTTACAAGCTACAGTCCTGAAGAGAAAGAAACAGATGTACTTGCTCTCTTTCTCTCTCTGTTTCTTTATTTCTTCACTTCTAGACACAAACTACAGCCCTGAAAAGAAAGAAACACATATGCTTACTCCCTTCCTCTCTCTGTCCCTTACTTTCTTTCCCTCTTTCTCTATCTCCCGCCACACACAGCTTGGAAGAGACAGACAGACAGGCAGACAGACACGTGCAGTACCTCGCTTACACACACACACACACCTTGACATGAACACGACACCGACACATTAATGACGCGAATTAACGAACGTATTGATTAACGAACGTACCAACCGACCGCCGCCAGTATTACGTTCGTTCACCTGAGCCTCTACACTTACTGAGCTTCGTTTTGACACACAGGTGAGAATAGGTTAAAGTAGTCATATTCTTAAACCTTTAGTCGCCCAAGCATTCTATAACAAGGCTTTCGTAGGGGGTTGTCGGGGGCCTTTCCACAGGTAGCTTTATGACCCTGGTAGTGGTAGTTTGACAACGTAAAGAAACGCTCATGGGGACGCGTTTAACCTTTCTTTTTTTCAGCCTCTAGAAATGATTGATGTAAGAGAAGATTAAGTTTCTGCCTATGGCACTGGTAGGCTTTCTTGGTAGGGCCTGATGGTGTGCCCCAGCCCGTTGTGGCGCAGGCAAGTGTTTATAGTGGCACCGTCTGGCTTGACTCATGCTGCCCCCGGAGCTCATTACTGATCCTCTCTTTAGAAGTTTAGAGCGGGAATCGGAGTCCGGGTTGATATGTGGTCTTGTTTATTTTTTATTTATTTTTATCAAAGGATGCGGCTCAAGGGCAACAAAAAGAGTACAAAAAAGCCCGCTATTTGCCGCTCCCAAGGACAGCATGTGGGTAGTCTTGGGCCACTCGGCGGTGAATGAAAAATCCCAGCTTGTGGCGGCATCGGGACGCAAACCCGGGTGCTCCTGAACGCGGCGCCGGTACGCTAACCACTCAGCGACCACCTCCCCCAGAATACCGGTTATAGTTTTGCCATTATTAAGCTTCTTTATCGCGGTTGACCTCCGAGTACAGTCCCCGAAGACGTATGGTTTTTTGTTTACATCGGTGAGGACTTGCGCGGGCGACACCAAGCGGCCCTATGTAACCCCCAGTCTCTTGGCCTCCACTTGTGCCTTCAGCTTCCTCCGTCAGTGCGTGAGGAGCCTGTGCTTGGTGCGTGCTGGGCAGAGGTGTGGAGGCCTGCTGGGGTGTCAAATGCTTAGGTAATGACCATAAACACACACACATGCACATAAACTCACATGCATACACACCGTCGGTCTATTCCTGTTTCCCTTCCCTTACTTTCCTCCCTCTTCCTTTTCTTGAGATTATATTATATTATATTATATTCATTCATTATTTTCCTCCATTTGTTCATATTTTACTTTTCTTCCTCCCGCAGTCCTTCATTCACTCTTTCGTTTCCTTTTTGATTTCTTTTTTCACTCTCTTTCTCTTTCCTTTCCTTCTGTAATTCATCTTTTACTCTCTTTCTGCCTTCCTCCGACGTTCATTCACTCTTTTCCTCCTTTTGTTTATCTTTCACAACCTATCTTCTTCCTTCCGTACTTAACACTATCTTTCTTTAGCTCATCTTTTCCTTTCTTCCTCTCTCCAACCTTTATTCTTTCCTTTCCTTCCTTAGTTCATCTTTTTACTTCATTTCTTCCTCTCGTAATCCTTCCAGTTCGTTGACGGGGTGCTCGCAGCGGTTCTGTGGGAAGAAGAAGACCGTGAGGAGGAGGAGGAGGAGGAGGAGGAGGAGAAGGAGAAGGAGGAGGAGGAGGAGGAGGAGGCGGAGGAGGAGGAGAGAAATTGAAGAGAGAATAAGAATGAAACGAGAAGGAATAGGAAGAGAAGAGGGGAGGAAAGGGCATAGTAGTAGTAGTGTACTATAGTCTGTTCAAAGTCAGAGTTCCTCTGGCGCCTAGGCAGCATTTTTAACGACGCACCTGATTGGCTGGGCTCCCCCCTCGGTTCTCGCCCCGGTTGGCTTGCTTCCTCTCCGCCTCTCGTGGAGGCGACAGTCACTCAGACAAGTCAGACATGCTCTTGGTGGTAAATGTTTCTTATATTATTTGCCTCGGGTCACATTGTACAAGATAGGCTGGGCAATTATACTTAACACCGTTATACGAAGCAGTGACTGCAGACCATAAAATATGCTTGTCACAACTCATTAAAACAAAAAGTAAACAAATCAGGACGAGTATAAGTGAAGGAACGGGTCTGAAACGTTTGTAACACTTTCACATATTTGCAGCAAATATTGAGTCAGTGCTGATACAAACCATTGCATGCTATAAAGAATCAGGAGCGTCATTACAAACGCTGCCTGGGGCCAGAGGAACACCTACTTTGAACACTTTTTTTAATGGCTCCGTGCAAGAGCAATGATGAAATGGGAAGAAGAGAAAAAAGATGAAAAAAAGGGAGAGAGGGAGGAAAGAAGCAAGTTCCCGCTTTCGTCATCGGCCGCCATCAACACAGCCGTCTCCCCCTCAACATAACCCTCGCCTCTCTTCACCATCTCACATTGTCCTTAGCACAACATTTCTCTCTCGATGCACCATCAGCTGTATTTTCTTTTTGTTTGGGTTAAACTGTTGGTTTGGACGCAACCATCGGTGTGGCGAGAGCCCGTCCTGGTCCGGACCTGGCGTCCCCAAGGAGAGCACCGCCTCCCTTCTGCACTTGGGGAACCCCCACCCCACGAGGCCGTGTTGCTCCTGGCCACCGAGCCACTCCTCCGCCACCACGACCACGGCGGCCCTCACCACGCCCTGGCCGTCCACGCCAGCAGCAGCAGGAGGGACTACGCCACCACCCTCCACCGCGGACTGCACGACCCACCGCGGCGATGTGTGTGTTCGTCCTGTCTTCATCGTCGTCTTTGTCAGACTCGCGGCTCCTCCCACCGCCATAGTCACCTGTATGTTCGTCCTGTCTTCATCGTTGTCTTTGTCCCGACTCGCGAGTCAATTGTATGTATGTCATCATGTGAATATGGGGCCGCTGCCCCCGCCGCCCCTGCCGACGCCCTCCCCCTTGGCAAGGACGGTGTATCATCATCATCATGTGAATATGGGGCCGCTGCCCCCGCCGCCCCTGCCGACGCCCTCCCCCTTGGCAAGGACGGTGCATCATCATCATCATCATCATCATGTGAATATGGGGCCGCTGCCCCCGCCGTCCCTGCCGACGCCCTCCCCCTTGGCAAGGACGGTGTATCATCATCATCATGTGAATATGGGGCCGCTGCCCCCGCCGCCCCTGCCGACGCCCGCCCCCATGGCACGGACGGTGCATCATCATCATCATCATGTGAATGTGGGGCCGCTGCCCCCGCCGCCCCTGCCGACGCCCTCCCCCTTGGCAAGGACGGTGTATCAACATCATCATGTGAATATGGGGCCGCTGCCCCCGCCGCCCCTGCCGACGGCCTCCCCCTTGGCAAGGACGGTGTATCATCATCATCATGTGAATCTGGGGCCGCTGCCACCCTGCCGACGGCCTCCCCTTGGCAAGGACGGTGTATCATCATCATCATGTGAATATGGGGCCGCTGCCCCCGCCGCCCCTGCCGACGGCCTCCCCCTTGGCAAGGACGGTGCATCATCATCATCATCATCATCATGTGAATATGGGGCCGCTGCCCCCGCCGCCCCTGCCGACGCCCTCCCCCTTGGCAAGGACGGTGTATCATCATCATCATCATCATCATCATGTGAATATGGGGCCGCTGCCCCCGCCGCCCCTGCCGACGGCCTCCTCCTTGGCAAGGACGGTGTATCAACATCATCATCATCATGTGAATATGGGGCCGCTGCCCCCGCCGCCCCTGCCGACGGCCTCCCTCTTGGCAAGGACGGTGTATCATCATCATCATCACGTGAATATGGGGCCGCTGCCTCCGCCGCCCCTGCCGACGGCCTCCCCCTTTGGCAAGGACGGTGCATCATCATCATCATTATGTCATCATCATGTGAATTGGGGCCGCTGCCCCCGCCGCCCCTGCCGACGCCCTCCCCCTCTGCAGCGGCGGCGTCCCCGTCATCATCTGAGCCTGTCCATGGGTGTGGGGGTCCTCCTCCCCTTCCCCCAGACCCAGGCGAGGCTCTCTCTTCCTCCGGTTACACTTTTCTCTTACTATACTAAACAGCCCTTAGCCCATTTTAATCTTCCCATAACTCTTGTTTTTCAATTATCGTTCTTTCCACAGTAACAAAACAATTAAGCTTCAGACACAGCCACGGGTACACACAACTGTCTCTGGACGCACGCCCAAACACTGCCCTGGACGCTGCTTCCTTTACGTCCGCGTGTTGGTTGCACTTTCGAGCTTTTTATGTTGACGGACTGATAAGCTGTGCAGCAGCAGCGAAGCGGTGTTGTGGCTCTTAACTTAAAGGAGGAAATAATGGCAGCACCGCTAAAAAGGCGATCTATTAAGATTCGCCGATTGTCATTCCGAGCGAGCTCCGCCTATTAGTCACATGGACCAACCATGTAACGCAGAAGCGGGTGCTGGGCGCCAGGCTTGGTGTTGCAGTGTTGCACACGGAGGAATGTTATCTCGTGTTGCGTCACCCAGCACCACAAGTACAAGATAACAGACTTCCCGGAAATGTCCAGTAGTTGCCAGTAAATTATTTAACTGGAGGTGACCAAGTATCGTGAATAAGAGATTCAGTCGATCAGAAAATAAAGTAACGTTATTGAGAGTGTTATACTGAATCTGCGGGCGGAGTGATGTTGGCGTTGCAGCTTTTTCAGCGGGTGGCTGCAGGAGTTGGTGTTACTGGGGCGTGGGTAGCTGTGGAAAGCGTTACACAATACATAACCAGCTCACTGGTACTAATTTACTTTTTAATATTCTGATTGCCATTACCGTCATCATCATTAGCAGCAGCATAGCAACATACGTACAAACATTTCTGACCCGTTCTTTCACTTATGCTCGTCAATATTTCATTACTTTTTGTTTTAACGAGGTGTGACAACGACATCACTTGCTCTCGTGCCCACAACCTTGATTCTTCAGAATTTTCCACCATCTGGCTAAGACTTCATTGTCAATCTGTTACTAAATACATCTGTGCTGTTTATCTCTCACCTAGCTCTACTAACTATGTAAAATTCTTTGACTACTTGAACAATAAAGTGGAGCACATCTTGGCCCACTCTCCCTTCGCTGAAATCTCCATCCTAGGAGATTTCAATGTTCACCACCAGCTTTGGCTTTCATCCTCTTTCACTGACCAGCCTGGTGAGCAAGCCTACAATTTTGCTATCCTCAACGATCTAGAGCAGTTGGTCCAGCACCCTACACGTATTCCCGACCGTCTGGGAGACCGGCCCAACATTCTATGTTGGCCCTCCTCCTTGCCTCAATCCATTCTGCTTACTCTGTCAAACTGTACTCTCCGTTGGGCTCCTCCGATCACAACCTTATTTCTGTATCCTGTCCTATCGCTCCAGTACATCCTTTAGACCCACCGAAGAGGCGATACTTCTGGCATTTTGCTTTAGCTCGGTGGAACGACCTGAGGATGTACTTTTTCGATTTCCCGTTGAATGATTATTGCCTCCAGGAGCGAGACCCCTCTGTGTGTGCTAAGCGCATCAGAGGTGTTTGTCTCTGGAATGGAGGCATACATTCCACGTACTTTCTCTACTCCTCACGCTAAAAAGCCTTGGTTTAATCACGCTTGTTCTCGTGCTGTCAATGATAGAGAGGTAGCTCACAAAAGGTACCAGAGCCTTCGAACTAATGCTAACCACGAACTTTACATTTCTGCCCGGAATCGTGCCAAATCTATTCTCTGACTAACCAAAAACTCTTTTATCAATAGAAAATGCCAAAACCTTGCTTTCTCTAACTCTTCCCGTGACTTCTGGCATCTAGCCAAAAACATCTCCTCCAAATTCACTTAGTCATCTTTCCCTCCACTCCTCAGTCCTGACGGCAACACTGCCGTCTCATCTATCTCTAAGGCTGAACTCTTCTCTCAAACTTTTTGTAAAAACTCCACTCTGGACGATTCTGGGCATATTCCTCCTACTCATTCCCCCTCAGACTCTTTTATGCCTGTTATAAAGATTCTTCAAAATGATGTTTTCTATGCCCTCTCTGACCTCAACTCTCAGAAGGCTTATGGACCTGATGGAGTGCCTCCTATTGTCCTTAAAAACTGTGCCTCCGTGCCGTCACCCTGCCTGATCAAACTCTTTCGCCTCTGCCTGTCAACATCCACCTTTCCATCCTGCTGGAAGTATGCCTTCATACAGCCTGTGCCTAAGAAGGGTGACCATTCCAATCTCTCAAACTACCGTCCTATAGCTTTACTTTTTTGTCTATCTAAAGCTTTTGAATCAATCCTTAACCGGAAGATTCAAAAGCACCTTTCCACTTCTGACCTTCTATCTGATCGCCAGTATGGGTTCCGCAAGGGGCGTTCTACTGGTGATTTCCTTGCCTTCCTAACTGAATTTTTGTCATCCTCTCTCAGCCGTTTCGGTGAAACCTTTGCTATTGCGCTGGACATATCAAAAGCTTTTGATAGGGTCTGGCACAAATCTTTGATCTCCAAACTACCCTCCTACGATTTATATCCTTCTCTCTGTACCTTTATCTCCAGTTTCCTTTCTGACCGTTCTATTTCTGCCGTGGTAGACGGTCACTGTTCTTCCCCTAAACCTATTAACAGTGGTGTCCCACGGGGTTCTGTCCTCTCTCCCACTCTTTCTCTTGTTCATTGATGATCTTCTTTCCAAAACGAACTGTCCTATCCATTCCTACGCCGATGATTCCACTCTGCATTACTCAACTTCTTTTAATAGAAGACCCACCCTACAGTAACTTAACGATTCAAGGCTGGAGGCAACAGAACGCCTAGCCTCAGACCTTACTATTATTTCCGACTGGGGAAGAAGAACCTGGTATCCTTCAACGCCTCAAAAACACAGTTTCTCCACCTATCCATTCGACACAATCTTCCAAACAACTATCCCCTATTCTATGACAACACTCAGCTATCACCTTCTTCAACACTAAGCAGATAAGTCGAGTCAGGTAAGATGTTAGGATAAGTTAGCCAGCGTAAAGTCAGGTTCATTAATGTTAACCCATTACCAGACCCCAGTTCATTCGTGTTCTGGCGAGGAATATGTTGCTGTGTCAGGGCAGGTTTGTTTACGGTGTGCTGACGGCGTGTGAACAGCAATCATCTGCATCCTGGACGCTGCTGAATGTTATGAGTGCTGGACCTACACGTTTATTTAGCCCGTGATTGCATTTACGTCTGTCTTGTCTTGCCTGTGGTCGCTGTGTACTAAAAACTAATAAGCTGTGGCGAGGTAACTACAGAGTGTTGTGTTTGACTAAACCTTATTCCATACAGTTCCATTTACCTTCAGCCTCTGTGTGCTGTAATAATTGTGTACTGAGATAAGCTCAGAGGTCACGTGCAGTTAATGCGTATATGCCCTTATTACATATATATATATATATATATATATATATATATATATATATATATATATATATATATATATATATATATATATATATATATATGTATACACATTTGCTTAACATTTTTGAGCCATTTAAAGGTTCGGTAATGGAGTCAACAAAGGAAAAAAGCATGATAGTGTATTTTATATGTCTGCCGTTCGTCCCTCACCGTTATTAAAGGTCCATTTTAATTACAAGCCCCGCGCCGTGTAAATGGTGAGCAGCGAGCGGGCCGTGGCACGAAGAATATAGTCACGTGTTTTGGGCCTGTGTTACTCCCGCCGAAAACTCGTCACGCCAGCTCCACACCGGTACATCACGGGATGTTTATGTAAAAGGTCTGTAAATATCTTCAACGAGGAACACCAGAGAGTATGTTTCAAGTTGTATGTGATCCGCCTGTCAAGGTTATTGCAGAGCCATTTCATTGTTGCAACCATTCTGCCGCATAAAAAGGCCAGTAATGCAGTTTAACAATGAATACAAACACGGTAATTGGCTTGAGCTGCACACTGTTGGTTCGTCTTGTTTAATGATTACAGCTCTGTGTATTTACGAACTTTGTGATGGTTAAGTGACCTGTACTTAAGCAAGGAGAATCAAGAAGTACAGTTTTGTTTTGTATTCTTCTCTAAACTCTAATCTTCTCTACAACTCTCAAACTTTAAACTCAATCTCCCTAAACCCGAACTTCTCATAAAGCTGACCTTCTCTGAAACTGATCTTCTCTAAAACTCTTCTGAAACTAAACTATGAACTCTAAAACTTCCTAAAACTCCATAACTTGAAACAATATCTCTATA
Source organism: Eriocheir sinensis (assembly GCF_024679095.1). Classification (NCBI taxonomy): domain Eukaryota; kingdom Metazoa; phylum Arthropoda; class Malacostraca; order Decapoda; family Varunidae; genus Eriocheir; species Eriocheir sinensis. The sequence goes on along the minus strand of NW_026112194.1, from coordinate 68,510 downwards.
AAACGTATCTTCTGTATGAATGATCTTCTCTAAAACTTTTCTAAAACTAAACCATGAACCCTAAAACTCCCTGTAACATTATAACAAAACCAAATCTCTCTAAAACGGATCTCTTCTATGAATGATCTCTAAAACTCGTTAAAACTCTAACTTTAAACAGAATCTCTCTAAAACGGATATCCTCTATGACTGATCTCTAAAACTATTCTAGATCTAAACTATGAACTCTAAAGCTTCCTAAAACTCTATAACTAAATCTCTCTAAAACGGATCTTCTCTATGGCTTTCCCAAATACACATGACTTTATCTCTTCTATCCCTTTCTCCTTCCCTAACACACTTTACTCCGTTGTTATTCCTTACCTCACCTTCCTTTCCTTCTTCTTTGCTTTGTCTGTTCACGTCTCTAAATAAATTGTGGCTCTATCTTCTGTGTTTCCCTTCTAACTCTGAATCTCTCTAAAACTAAAAAAGACTGGTCACAAAAACTCCACACGTGATCAGTACGAGCAAGCATGACTCACTTCCCCACTCATGCTTTTGACGGCCCAAGGTTTTCAGCGGCGTGTTAATTACTGGCGGCGGGGCGTGGATGTATTGCGCTCCCCGAAAATAAGCTAATGAACGTAATGCAAAGAACCGGATCGCTAACCCAATCAAGCCTGGATGAGCCTGGAGGGGAAACTGTGCTCGATTATAATTCCGTAAAACCTTGAAAATATGGAACAATAGAGTATGAAGGGAAGGAGGGAAGGAAGGAGAGTTAAGAAAGGAGGAAAGGAATGAGAGGATGGAAGGTAAGGAAAGGGTGGAACGGAAGGTAAGGGGAGGAAAGGGTTGAAGGGAAGGAAAGGGGAAGGAAAGGAAGGGTGGAAGGAAAGGAAGGGTGGAAGGGAAGGGAAGGAAAGGGTAAGGGATGAAAGGGAAGGACAGGGGAGGGGAAGAGAAGGTGGAAGGAAAGGAAGGAAAGAAAGGGGAAGGAAAGGAAAGGGTAAGGGAAGGAAGGGAAG
>NW_026112194.1:0-62500 GCF_024679095.1 Eriocheir sinensis | reverse complement strand
CATCAAGGGGGGGGGGGAGAGAGAGAGAGAGAGAGAGAGAGAGAGAGAGAGAGAGAGAGAGAGAGAGATGCGGCCCTTTCACTCTTTAAATCAATTACCTTTCCCCTTAATCAATTACCTTTCCCTTTTGTCATTTATCTTTCCCTTTTTTAAGCCTCGCCTAGTATGTGAGTGAGAGGAGTGGTAGGGTGAGGACGTGCCGGCGAGAGCTCCTTGGAACTGCTGGGTCGGCAAGTCAAGTCAAGCAGGATAATGTACCTAAAATAAATTGGATTTGCACTCCATGTCGTCATAAAGCGTCTCTCGCTTCCAACATTGTTGAAAAATTGGATAAATTCAAGCAAGAATTATCTAGAGAAATATCTGTGGTTAAAGATGAGGTTGTATCTCGGATGTCCAGTGTTAAGGAGGAGTTGAGTGAGGTGGCAGGCGTGATTTTTTTTTTTTTTTTTTACAACAAAGGAGACAGCTCAAGGGCATAAAAATGGAAACTAATAAAAAAAACCTGCTACTCGCTGCTCCTAAAAAGACTCCAAAGAGGTGGCCGAAAGAGGGGTCAATTTCGGGAGGAGAGGTGTCCTGATACCCTCCTCTTGAAAGAGTTCAAGTCGTAGGCAGGAGAAAATACAGATGAAGGAAGATTGTTCCAGAGTTTACCAGCGTGAGGGATGAAAGAGTGAAGATGCTGATTAACTTGTGCGTAAGGGATTTGGCTTGTATAGGGATGAGCATGAGTAGAAAGTCGTGTGCAGCGGGGCCGCGGGAGGGGGGGAGGCATGCAGTTAGCAAGTTCAAAGGAGCAGTCAGCATGAAAATATCGATAGAAGATAGAAAGAGAGGCAACATGGCGGCGGAATTTAAGAGGTAGAAGACTATCAGTAAGAGGAGGAGAGCTGATGAGACGACATTGGACATCGAATTGTGATAATTTAAAGGAAATATCAGATAAATGGAAAATGAAACTGGATATCACAACCCAACGTTCTTTCCCTTCACCTAACGTTCTTTCCCTTCACCCAACGTTCTTTCCCTTCACCCAACGTTCTTTCACTTCAACCAACGTTTTTTCCCTTCACCCAACGTTCTTTCCCTTCACCCAACGTTTTTTCCCTTTACCCAACCTTCTCTCCCTTCACCCAACGTTCTTTCCCTTCACCCAACGTTCTCTCCCTTCACCCAACGTTCTTTCCCTTCACCGAACGTTCTTTCCCTTCACCCAACGTTCTCTCCCTTCACCCAACGTTCTTTCCCTTCACCCAACGTTCTTTCCCTTCACCCAACGTTCTTTCCCTTCACCCAACGTTCTTTCCCTTCACCCAACGTTCTCTCCCTTCACCCAACGTTCTTTCCCTTCACCCAACGTTCTTTCCCTTCACCCAACGTTCTTTCCCTTCACCCAACGTTCTTTCCTTCACCCAACGTTCTCCCTTCACCCAACGTTCTTTCCCTTCACCCAACGTTCTTTCCCTTCACCCAACGTTCTCTCCCTTCACCCAACGTTTCTTTTCCTTCAACCAACGTTCTTTCCCTTCATCCAACGTTTTTTTCCCTTCACCCAACGTTTTTTTCCCTTCACCCAACGTTCTTTCCCTTCACCCAACGTTCTAGCTTTCCCTGTCACCCTTCCCTCCCCCATCCTTCATCCAACGTTCTCTCCCTTCACCCACCTAACTGTTCCTTCACTCACTCAACTATTCCCTTCCCTTCACCCGACGTTCCCTTCCTTCACTTACCCAGCTGTTCCTTCCCTTCATTCACCCAATCACGGTTCCCCTCTTCCCTTCCCCCAGCTTCCCCCATCACTTATGCCTCCATCTTGTCACCCAACGTTCTCTCTTCAGCCAGCATTCTCCCTTCCACCCACCATACCCACGTCACCGAACTACCCCCGTCAAGTACTATTTCCCTTCGTCACCCAGAGTTCTCCTTCAGTAACTCAGGATTCACCTTTCACCCAACAATCCTTGAGTCACCCAGTGTCCCTCGCTGTGTAGCGCAACATCCCCCAAACTCAGGTCACCCAACACTCCTTCCTTCACCCAAAACACCATCCGTCAGTCACCCAGTCAGCAGTTTCATATCTACATGGCCATATTCTTCGTGTTCGCCCATGTCACCCGCGCTGCCTTCGTCCCCCAGCCTTTCCCCGTCCCCCTGCCTTCCCCCGTCACCCAGCGTTCCCTTATCAACTTGTCCCTTTTCCTCTCCCCACGTTATCATGTTACAAATGTCCACTCATGTCAGCCAGCGATCAACATGTCCCTTTCTTTCCTCTCCCCCACGGTCTCATGTTACAAATGTCCACTCATGTCAGCCAGCGTTCCCTTATCAACATGTCCATTTCTTTCCCCTCCTCCACGGTCTCAGGTTACAAATGTCCACTCATGTCAGCCAGCGTTCCCTATCATGTCCCGTCCCTCGTCCCTTCCCCCGCGTCCTCGGGTCACCACTGTTTCCCCGCTAACATGTTCCGCTGTCAGCCAATATTCCTCCGTCTGTTGCTCCGGCGGCGCATTCTTCCCCTCCTCCCCCTCCTCCGCCTCGTCCTCCTCCTGGCACCAATTTGTAGGTCACTGTCGTCCTGTCACACATCCCGCCCGTCACCGCCTCGTCTGACCCTCCTCGCCGCCGCTGCTGGGCTGGAGTTTGTTGTGACGTCTAAGCCAATGGGTCTGGGGTGGTGTTGGTGGCCTGGTCTCTGATGCTTTTGTTAGGGGAGAATTGATGGGTTATAGTGGTGGTATTTTTTGTTGGAATGCTTGCTAACTATTTTCCTCCCCTTCCCCTGACGTTCCTCACCTTCCCCTAACGCTCCTCCCCTTCCCCTAACGTTCATCCCCTTCCCCTAACGTTCCTCCCCTTCCCCTAACGTTCCTCCCCTTCTAACGTTCCTATTAGTTCCTCTTGCTCTCTCCTCTAAAGGAATTCAGCGCCTCGTGACTCAAGATGCCGCGGCGCCAAGCTTCCCTGATCAGTCAACCCAATCGAATCCAATCGCCTTTTGTAATTTTTGTTTTCTTTCTCCTCTCTCGGGCCGACACACTGCACGGCTTTCTGTGCCATCTTTTTTCTTTGTCTTTCTTCTTTTCTTCTTTCTTTATCTTCTTTCTTCATAATCTTCTTTTTTTTCTGCTTTGTCTTCTTTTCTTTCTTCTTTGTCTTCTTTTCTTTCTTCTTTTTTCTTTATCTTCTTTTCTTTCTTCTTTACCTTCTTCCTTTATCTTGCTATTGGTTTTTTACACCTTTTTGTTTTTCTTCTTTCTCCTTCTTCTGTTCCTTCCTTCATTCCTTTCTCTTTTCTTCTCTTCTTCCTCGTCATCTACTTTTTTTCTCCTTTCTTGCCTCTCTTCTCGTCTTCTTTGTTATTTTTGTTTCTTCACTCCTTTATTTATTCTTTTCTTCCTTGTCATCTTCGTTTTTTTGCCTCAAGTCTACTTTTCTCTTCTCCATTATCATCTGTTTCTTCTCCATCCTTCTAATCTCTTCTTCTTTTCACTTTCTTTGTTATCTACCATTTCTTTACTCTTTGATTTTATTCTTCTCGTGTTTCTATATTCCTTTCTTCCTCCTATTCTTCTTTTATCCTTTGTCATCATCTGTTTCTGTATTCACGTCTCACCGCTATTCTTCTTCCTTCTCTTTGTCCCATGTTCTTCTTTACACCTTTCTTACCACCATTATTCTCTCCTCTCCTTTGTCATCTCTTTCTTTACTCACTCCTTGCGTCCATTTTTCTCGTCTTCCTTTGTCCGTCTACTGTTCTCTCTCACCTGCTGAACCTCTTACCTGCTTTCCCCTTTCACACGCTTCTTTTCCACGTCGTTGTACTCTCTATAGCGTTGTTGGTAGAGTCGTTCGTCATTGTTCGTATTCTTGTATAGTCTCGAAGTTTTGTGTAACGAAGCCCGTATTCTCAGACGATTTCGGGACTCACAACAGCTGTTTCCGAAGGCCACAAAGGAGGTTAGTGGAGGAGTGTTTTTTCACGCTCATGGTGCAGAAGGGTTCTCAAACTATTGCTGGGCTCATAAAACTACACTTGGAAATACTAGGCCCATATTCTGACGCTTTCGACTCTCACAACAGCTATTTCCAAAGGCCACAAAGGAGATTAGTCGGGTTCTCGTGAGTGTTTCTTCACGTTCATGGTGCAGAGCCTTGTCAAACTATCAATCGCCTCATAAAACTACCCTTGGAAATACTAAGCCCATATTCTCAGAGGCTTCCGGCACTCACACAACAGCTGTTTCCAAAGTCCACAAAGAGATTAATCGGGATCTCGTGAGTGTTTCTTCACGTTCATGGTGCAGAAGGCTGGTCAGACTATCGCTAGGCTCAAAAAAACTACCCATACAAATATTAATCGGTCTGCCCATGGAAATATTAACACCACCTCTACGAAAGCCTTACTATATGTGGGTGTGTGAGCCCCGGAATGTTTGAGAATACGGATCTTTTTGTTTGCTCTTCACCCACATAGATCATGCATATATACTTCATTGTTTCCTGCGTGTTCTCATGTGTCTATCACCGTCACCAACCCTTTCACGCTCTGGTGTGGACTGAGGCGGCTTATTCCTGCTGTTGTTCTTCATCCAAGCATAACACGTACTCTTTCCTTATCTTCTTGTGTCTTCTCTCTTCCTTTCTAATCTTCTGTTCTCCTTCCTCCTCCTTGTATAATATATGTAACACCTTTACCAACCCTTGATGCTCTTCCGTCGACCTAGGAAGTGGGAGAGGGAGAGGAGAGAGTGAAGGACGGAGGTAAGGAGGAATAGAGGGAGGGAGGGAGGGAAGGGGAGAGAAGGAGGGAGAGGGAGAGAAGGAAGGAGGGGAGAGGAGGGAGGCAATATTCTGGACGCTATATTCAGACCCTCACACCTCCCTGTCCCCTCCTGCATCCTGTCCCTTCTTTTCTTGTCTCCTTTCTCCTTCTCTGTGTACTTCCTCTGGCAATTATTTCTTAGCATTGTGTCGTAGGAGTTTACTTCTTTGGCGTTACTCTCAAGCCCCATAGAACACACACACACACACACACACACACACACACACACACACACACACACACACACACACACACACACACACACACACACACACACACACACACACACACACACACACACACAGAACTCTCTCTCTCTCTCTCTCTCTCTCTCTCTCTCTCTCTCTCTCTCTCTCTCTCTCTCTCTCTCTCTCTCTCTCTCTCTCTCTCTCTCTCTCTCTCTCTCTCTCTCTCTCTCTCTCTCTCTCTCTCTCTCTCTCTCTCTCTCTCTCTCTCTCTCTCTCTCTCTCTCTCTCTCTCTCTCTCTCTCTCTCTCTCTCTCTCTCTCTCTCTCTCTTCTCGTCCCCTTTGTCAGTACTCTTTCCCCTTCGCCTTTTAAATGACATTACCTGTTCTCCTCCTCCTCCTCCTCCTCCTCCTCACTTGCATTCCGTCCGTCCCTTCGTCAGCCATCGTCCAGTCATCAGTAACTGTCCCTGTTTTTATTCTCTTGCTCCTCCTTCACCCTTTGCTCACTCACGTCCACAGTCACTTAAAGTTCCTCGTTCCTCATCAGCCATATCTATTATCTGCATGTAATACCCCTTTGTCAGCTTATATTCCTTCGGTTCGTGTTCTCCAATGCTTCTCTCTCTCACAACATCTATTTCCAAAGGTCACAAAGGAGGTTAGTCGAGTTCTTGTGATGCAGGAGCCTTGTCAGACTATTACTAGGCTCGTAAAACTATCCATGGAAATACTAACACAACCTCAACTAATGCTTTCTCATGAGTGATTTTTTCTTTCACGTTCATGGTGTAGAAGCTTTGTAAGACTATTGCTAGGCTCATAAAACTTCAACCCATGTAAATATTTAAAAAACTATAAGCCTTTAAAAACTCAAATAAATGTGTGTGTGTGTGTGTGTGTGTGTGTGTGTGTGTGTGTGTGTGTGTGTGTGTGTGTGTGTGTGTGTGTGTGTGTGTGTGTGTGTGTGTGTAAGCCCCGAAATGTTTACTATTTAAGCCATTTCCTCCAATCATGTTCCTTTGTTGTTGTCTTGGTTATTTTTATTCATGTTTATACGAGCAGTACTTTTTTTCCTTAAGCTGCTTCCTTTGCTGTAAAATTCCCCACCTCTGTACCGTCCCACTGGTCCACACTCAGCCAGCGTCCTGTAAATCACTTGTTAGTTTGCCCGGCACAGTGGTCGGTCTCTGGTCTGTCTGGGTGATTAAGGCTCCTGATCCTCCTTTCCTGCCTGATTTGTTTCGACGTGTGTGTGCGGCGTGCGAAGGAGCCTTGTGTGTGGCTGGGTGGGTAGGTATGGAGACAGAGGGAGAGGAAGAGAGAGAGAAGAGACGGAGGGAAGAGGAGAGAGGAAGGAGAGAGAGAGAGGAGGGAAGGAGAGAGGAGAGAGAGAGAGAGAGAGAGAGAGAGAGAGAGAGAGAGAGAGAGAGAGAGAGAGAGAGAGAGAGAAAGAGAGAGATTGCCTGGCGTTCATTAGGCTCCTCATCCATCTTTTTTTCTTCTACTTTCTCCTTCTCTTTTTCTCTTCACATCCTTTTATTGTTCTTGTTTTGTTTTTTGTTCATAATTTCCATTATCATCACCTTCTCCTCCTCCTCCCTTTTGTTTTTCTTCTTCCTTCTCCTTCTCTTTCTCCTCCATATCTTCCTTCTCTTCATCCTCCTCCTCCTCCTCTCATATTTTCGTCTTCTTCCCCCTCCGTCTAATGTTCCGCTCCCTATTCCTGGTCCTCTTCTTCCTCTTCCTCCTCTTCTTCCTCTTCCTCCTCTTCTTCCTCTTCCTCTTAATTTCATCCTCCAACTCTTTCTTCCACATCCTCCTTCTCCTCCTTTTTCTTCTTCTTTTTCCACCTCCGTTTTCTACTGATCTCTTTCTTCTTACTCTGATCTTCCTCCTCCTCCTCCTCCTCCTCCTCCTCCTCCCTTCGTCACCGTCCCGCCATCCTTCTTCACGCCGTCTTTATTATCATTATAAATTCCGTCACAATCCTCCGTGCCGCGTTCGGGGGTGACTGCTGCCATTATGTTCACTTTTTGGCGCTCCGTCTCCGCCTCATCCGCCTCGTTATATTAGGCTGAAGGACGCTCTGCCGCCCTCACGTGTTGGGCCACCGCCACCACCACCACTAACAACATCACCACTACCATAACCATAACTACCACCATCAGCATCAGTACCACGTGTCACCACCATCACTGTCACCACCCCCTCCACTGTCACTACCATTACCAACATCACTACCACCTCCACGATTAACACCACCACCACGACCACCAGTATTACCATCACCAGCACCACCAGCATTACCAACAACGCCGTCACCATCACCACCAGCATCACCACCACCGGTATATCGCTACCACCACTGTTACCACCACCTCCACTAACACTACTTTAACCAACACCACTAACATCACCACCATAACCACTACCACGACCACCACCACCACCACCACCACCAGGATCACCACTAACACCATCACCATCACCACCAGCATCACCTCCAGCATAACCATCACCACCGCCAGCAATAACAACAACATCAACACTAACCACAGTATTACCACATCACTTCCACATCCACACCCTCTCGCCTTCCACTCTTACCACATCATTCCCTTAGTTAATCGTCTTTTCCTCCTCCCCTCACCTCTCTTTACCTCCTTTCTTGTCCTTACTATGTTCCACTATCGTCTCATCGTTCCCTTCATATCATTCTTTCTCATCGTGTCATCAATATTACATCACTACCTCCATCACCACCGCAACTTCCTCCTCCTCCTCCTCCTTCCCCCCCTTCCATAGACGCCTTCCTCAGCGACCATATATCTGGTGTCGAGTGAAGGAGAAATTCCCACGACAGCCTAAATTGGTAATACTTTTTTGGCCTCGTGTTATTTTTCTGATGGGCTTCTTATATTTTATTTTTCGCTCTTAGTTTGTTTTCTTTGCCGTATGTAATAAGAATAAGGTGTAAGATAAAGGCTGTATAGTTGGGAGGATACGTAATAAATGCGCGTGGCGGCGGTGCTCATCTCCGTCCCGTTGACCCTTTGAGGAAGTGGGAGAGGGGGAAGAGAATAAAGGAGGGAGGGAAAAAGAGAAGGAGAGAGGGAAGGAGAGGGAAGGGGGAAGTGGGAAAGAGAGGAAGGAGGGAAGGGGAGAGAAAGAAGGAAGGGAGAGAAGGAAGGAAGTAGGGGGAGAGAAGGAAGGAGAGAGGGGAAGAGAAGGAAGGAGGGAGGGGGAGGGAAGGAAGGTCAGAGGAGGAGAGAAGGAAGGACGCATGGTGGTGGGGAAAACCCTTAAATTAGTCATTGTGATATCCGGGTCACCACAGTTTACCTTCCCCAGGTTTCCCCAGGTACCCATTTACCCACCGCCCCGAAAGGAAGGGTGAACAGCTGGGTGGGTTGCACGCGGACTGCCCAAGCCGGGATTCGAACTCGGACCAGCAGATTCGTAGTTAGGGACGGTAACCACTGCGCCACTGCTCACCGAAAAAAAAATATACCGTGATGACAAAGAGTGGATGTATAGTGCGGTGATGTGACTGGCTGATGGTGATGAAACTAATGCAGTAATTATCGATGACTCAGGCGACGGATAAACGTAGGAAAAAAGGAGTATGAAAATATATTATGACAGAGGAAAAAAAACGACCAGATCATCACAAAAGAATAGTGCTGATCAAAAAAGTATGATAGAAAAACAAAAAAATATGAGGATGATGGAAATAAATTATGACAGAAGAGGAGAAAACAAAAACAAAACATCACTAAGAAACGCGATAACAAAAAAACATGAGAAAAACAGGACAGAAATAAGTACTCACAAAAACTACAAAAAAAACATGACATTACACGAAAAAACACAATCACACCAAAGAATGATGAAAACAGATTATGACAAGAGGAAAAAAAAATCACAAAAGAAACGCGACGACAAAAAAATAATGAAAAAAAAAGGCAAGAAAAGTGTTCGTAAAAAAAACTACAAAAAAATATGACAGAAAAACACGAAAAAAGCAATGACTAAAAAAAAAAATATATATATATATATATATATATATATATATATATATATATATATATATATATATATATATATATATATATATATATATATATATATATATATATATATATAGGACAAAAAAAAATAAAAACAATAAAATAAAAATAAAACAATGGCAAAAAACGAAAAAAAAAAAACAGATTGACAAAAAAATAGAAAAAAAAGAACAGTAACCCCCAAAATCAGACAAAAACAAACAAACAAGCAGAGAATGACAGAAAACACGAAAAAATACAGAATGACCCCCAAAAATGAGAATAATGAAAAACAACAACCACGTAACACTACTCCATGTTTTGTATCGATGAAAATAAAATATAAATAGTATCCCAACACCAGGGAAACCTAGATGCACGGGTGCTTTTCATGTCCTGTAAGTAAATTTAGGGAGATAAAGGCGCCGGGTGGCATTTTTACACTCTGTATACTGACTCAACACCATACCCTCCGGCGACCAATGAGACGCCTCAGAGACGAGTGCGTCATTCCCTCCGCCGACCAATCAGACGCTTCACAGACGAATGCATTACTATGACGTCACATCGTCACATAAATCCTGTAATCATTTTTTTTTATTCATTTCAATCGTACAATGTGTATGTCTGTTAGCTAATGAAACGTAATGTTTTTATTCTGAGTTTTTATTTGAGTATGGAAAATACTATACGGTAAGTTACCGTGATAACTAAAGAAAGAAAATAAGATTGTAAAAGAAAATGGAGCATTTAAATGACATACTTAGGTAAATACAACTTCAGTCTCTCTCTCTCTCAATCACTTGATGGCGATCTTGAAATGTACAGCGTCTTAAGGCAGTCACTTAATAACAGCGACTCACTGATACTAGGAGACTTTAACCTCCCACATATCGATCAAGGCGACACTGTCGGGTACAGAAGGTGAGTCCCATAGAATGATCGAATTTCTAGAGGAAAATTATCTAAGCCAAATGGTTTCTGAACCAACTCGACAAATAACATACTTGACCTTGTTATAGCGACCCAAGATAACCTAGTCAGTAATGTCACGGTAGGAGAACACCGGTTCCTGCGATCATAAACTAGTGCGCGTTGACATTAGAGCTCAAACATCGGTGACTGAAAATAAAGTTAAGGTGCCCAATTTCAAAAGAGCCAACTTCGTAGAAACTGACGAAAACTAATAGATATGCAACTATCAGATGACGGCAATGCAGAGGACGCCTGGCTAAACTTTAAAAATCACTTACTCACTCAGCAGGACACATTTGTCCCCTTGTGCGAGAAGCGAATTAACACTAATAAAAGTCCACCTTGGTTTAATAGCGAAATTAAACACTCAGTCAAGGAGAGAAAATTGTCTTACAGGTTAAAGAAAGATCAAAGCACGCCCGAAAACATTAGACTTTACAATGATGCAAGGCGACGAGTAAAAAGATTAGTGCATCAGGCAAAGCGTAGATATGAAGAAAATATTGCAGCCAACTGTAAAATAATCCGAAATCCTTCTTCAGTTACATAAACAACAGAAAGGCGATCAGAAGTGAATTGGACCTTAATAAACAGAGACGGTGCACTAGTGACTGACAGCCAACTCGTTGCAAACCTATTATATAATTTCTTTTCCTCGTTGTTTAATAATAACAGTCCTCCCACACAGGGGCGAAACTACGGGGGCATGGGGCATATGCCCCCATTAATGAACTGTGCCCCCCCAAATGCCCCCCCAATCAAGATGGGACTGCTCATAGGCGTACGAACCAAGCCCAGAGGTGGACTGGGATGGGCTGCAACCAGGCTTACCCTCCTAAAATTTGGGCAACAGCCTGTTTTTATTACTATAACTAGATCAGGAATTCAGTATGGGAACCACGGTCCCCGGAGCGTTAACTTGGAACGTGGCAGGCCAAGACAGCGTTGATATACTCATATTTTTGTATTTAAAAGTGTCTTATGTTTTATTTATGTATTTAATTTATTGTGGTTTGATATTATTAATCTATTTATTTATTTATTTATTTATTTTATTTTCATTTATTTTGACATGCTACGGTGGTTAAGAACACTTCACACATGTCACAGAGTTATAAAGTATTATCGCTGTAGGTCTGTGACTGTGACACGTGTTACTGGAATTCGTCTTTCCGTCAACAAACAGATAGAACCATAGATATAATATAAAAGCGATAATATGAAAATAAAATAAAAACTATAATATAAGAATATAATATAAATTTTCATAATATATCTATGGACAGAATCGCCTCGTGTTCATGAAAAAGTCCATCATTATTTATAGTCTTCTTAAATAAGAGTCACCCCATAAAATCAAATATAAGATATTTATTTTATCATATCATTGTTCATTGATTAATAAATAATAAAGAATAGGTTAAAATTGTGGTTCATTTACGTGATACCGAAAATAAATGATAAATTTGAGTTTTGTACTCAGTATTGTGTATAAGTTTGAAATAGTTACCATTCAATAGTCAGTAGCAGTGATAGAAAATGGGAATAATCAGCTGTGTGGTGATGGTGGTGACCGTGGTGCACGTGTACTGTATGGTGGGTGATGCTTTGCTACCCTGCGGGATTGGGAGTGATTTCACGGGCGTCATCTTCTGTCCCAACTCCCAAGGGCACCTGCTTCTCGATGGGCGGCTCCGTCCGTACGTAGTAGTGTTAATAATGATTATATATCACAATGGCATTTGATAAAAGTAATGACAAGGACAATGCCATCATCCATCGGTTTTCATGATTAGTTGGATCTGTGCAGATACACGAGCTTGGAATGATGAAGTTCAGTTCCTTGCATTTTCAATTTTTGAGGCATGTCGATGAGGTCCGGCTCGCATATAGCAGTCAACTGTTAGTCCGTGTATAACCTTTCTTTGTGCGGCCGGGATGGAAAGAATATATTATATATCCTCGCTCGGATTACTCCGGCGATGGAGATAACTGATGATTTCTTTTACCTCAGCCATTATCAAAGGCATTGTTTCGTATAAATGTAATGGTCGTATTTATTCTTAAACATAGCGCCGCCCAAGAACACATATTTAACAAGGCATTCACAGTTGTAGGCATTTCCAGGGTATTTTTTTTCCTAGTGGCAGTTTAATTGAGCCTTCTGTACAATGAACCGAAAATAATACTAATAACACGACTGATTTCTTTTTTGCCCTTTGGAAGTAGTCCCTTAGTATAAGGATCCCGCTTGGTGACTGGTCAAAAGGCTTTGAGAACTAAACCCAACCTAAATTTAAATCTTTTTAACTTAGCCAATTCAGTCAAATCTAACCTGATCCAACCTAATCATCTAATTATTGCAACTAATTCCCATAGGAGCCCCTAACCTATTACCCTGGTTCGTGTAACCATTTCAGTGATACATTGCCAAAATAAATTGCCAAAAATAACTGCTCGTGTGACTGCGCCTTTAGGGTTTGTACAGCGTAATGTGTACACCACACTTCGCACTAAGACTAAATCAGCTACTTTAAAATGTAATTTGTGTGCATACTGTAAAGACCGGTGGCCTGCTAAAACATATTTCGTTTGTGTACAGGCTGACTCGGTGACTCTTGGCTGACCAGGCTGAGGCAATGCTTTCAAGATGCAGGCCAACATTAAGACATTTTTCGCCAAGCGAAAGGGTAATGCATCTGCAGAGAGTGACAGCAGTAAGAAATCAGATGCAGGCAAAGTTACAGAAGATGTGTTATTTCTTGATGATTCTTCGGATGACAGTAACATTTCTGAAAGTGATGAAGAACCTTATTCAGAATCAGAAAGACCCTATGCCGGGCCCGAGAGACGGAGAATAATTACCCCCGAGCCTGCTGAAACTTCCAGACCCCCAGGAACTAGTGATATCAGTTCTGGTCGGTTAGACAAGCCTGTGCAACCTTCATCGTGTGTATTTCCAGACCCGCTTTGGAACTTCGAAAAGATCTTTCAGATCAGCCTGGTATCAACAGCACACGTGGTTGGAATACTCTGTTTCTCAAGATGCTGCATACTGTTTCTCTTGCAGGAACTTTCCTGTTCCCAACAAGTCTAGGTCTGAAAACAATTTCACTCTTGTTGGCTATCGCCAATGGAAGAAAGCAACCGAAAAAGATGCTGGATTTGCCCAGCACGAGCGCAGTGACTATCACAGTTTGACCTTCACTGCATGGAAGGAGTTTGAAGCACGAGTGAAACAGGGAAAGACAATTGAAGCATCATTAAGTACTGAACATGGAAAGATTGTCAGTGAAAATCGGCATTACATCAAAGTTGTTGCAAAAGTGCTATGTCTAACAGCAAGGCAAAAAATAGCTCAAAGAGGTCATAGAGAAGACAAGGACAGTGAAAATAAGGGCAACTTTTTAGAAATTATGGAAGCAATATCAGATCATGATGACATTGTGAAAAGAAGCTGAGATTCAGAAACAACTATACAAGTTCCAAAATCCAAAATGAAGTTCTTGATATTCTGGCAGAAATGATCAGGACTGAAATTAGCCAAGAGGTGAATGCTAGCAGTGAATATGCTGTCATGATGGACGAAACGAAAGATATCAGCAAGAAGGAACAGGGCTCAGTGGTCATTCGCTACATGTATGACAATTCTATTCATGAAGAATTTCTAGGTTTCATTCACCTTAAACAACTAAATGCTGAACATCTCAAAGACAAGCTCTATGAAATTCTCACCAACTGTGGAATTAATCCAGCTAATTGTGTTGCCCAAACTTATGATGGAGCATCGGTAATGAGTGGGGGAAATCGAGGAGTACAGGCTTTGTTTAGAGAAGAACATGCTCCCCATGCAGTATATATCCACTGCTACAACCATCGCCTCAACCTTGTGCTTGTTGAAAGTGTTAAGTCTGTGAAAAAAGCAGATAACTTTTTTTCCTTCATTCAGGAGTTGTACATGTTCATGTCGTCTCACACTGCACATGAATTATTTTTGCAAGAGCAACAGGAACAAGCAACAAGCAAGCAACCACAGACATTAAAGAAACTGAGTGACACAAGGTGGGCTTGTCAGTATATGGCCTGCAAAGTCATCCTAGATACCTTGCCATGTATCGTAAGTACATTAGACAAAATAGCTGAAACTCATTCTGGCAAACGAGCTCATGATGCTAGGTGCTTACTTGCAAGCCTCACATTTGATATTATTGTTTGTCTAGCAATGTTTACACATTTATTACAGAGAACTAAGCTTTGTCAGACATGTTACAGTCACCTCCCTTAACCTATCTGCTGCTGCAGATATGATAGACTCTGTTACGGAAGATCTGGCAAGTGAACGTCAAGAAGATACGTGGAAATCAATCTGGCAACGTGCTATCAATTTAGCTCATTCAGTAAGCATTGACACTGTCCCTCCTGCACCGAGAAGAGTTAGAAGAATACCTGATAGATTGAATGATAGTGATTATATGACGACAACTGTACAGCATGATGTGGTATCTCAAGAAGAGGAGTATCGTTCAAAATTGTTTTACCCTGTCTTGGACAGAATTTTAGCAGAACTTGCAACAAGATTTGATGAACCAAACAAGTCCTCCTCAGAAGTATCTCTTGTTTGGAACCAAGCTCTCCACATTTTCTGGATTGTCAGAAACTTACAACTATGGCAGAACAGTTTGCAATTAATACAGAATATATAAGTGTAGAACTAAGACAAGCCAAAAGACTGGTTGACAGAAAGACATCCGAGAGTCAGGAGATACGGAGCATGGTTGCATTTTCTTCATTCTTGGCTCCATACAAGGAAGCATTCCCCGATTTGTATCGGTTACTAAACATTGCACTGGTTATGCCTCCAACATCAGCCTCTTGTGAGAGGAGTTTTTCCTCACTCAGAATGATAAAAAATTATCTTAGAAGTACAGTCTGTGATACCAAACTTGATTCTCTTGGTGTAATTGCTATTCATCGCAAGAGGGCAAAAAAATTAAGTTTAGATCTCTTTTTGGACAGATTTGTGGGTAGACACAACAACAGAAAAATTCAGTTGTTTTAGACACTGATCTACGTCAGTACTCTGGCTATTTTGTATATGCTGTATGTTATAGTTACAGTAAGATTATGAAGGTAGGATTTCATGAAATCACTAGTGAATTTGAAACAGATTTTCATTTTGCTATGTTATGGACTGTAATTAAACTTAAACTAACAATACCTAACAAAACCTACCATACAATAAACCAACATTACCTGTCCTAAACTAACTTTATTTATAAACAATCCAATGTTATGTTACTCTCTGAGTCTCTCAGGCTGTGTAAGGCTAAGAAAGGTCAGGTTGTTTTAGTCAGGTTATGGTAAGGTTGGGTAGGGATGGTTAGGTTCGGTAAAGTTTAGATGTTAGGTTAGATTAGACTCCATAACATAGCAAAATGAAAATCTGTTTCAAATTCACTAGAGATTTCACGAAATCCCTAGCTTCACAATCTTACTGTAACATATATAGTAATTGCTAAATTCAAGTGTAGATTGGCATGGAATTTCAATTAAACTGTGAAAAGTGGAAAATTATGTCTGAAGTAATTTTTTGTTTTTAAAACAGTTGAACTGTTGGAGGAATAAAAAACTTTTCTTAAAAAGGATTTTTTCAGCCCTGTTTATAATAAAGTTGTCATTAAAATTCACCTGCTTTTAAATGTTTTTTTCTGGTGCTTATAGGACTTCAATGTAGGTGAAAGGAGACAAAATTTTAAATAATCAGTGGAGTCTATCTTAGTTTACATAAGCCTTGGATACATTTATTTAAGGCTAAATTCATCCACAGCTTAGAATTCTGGCCAAAATAGCAGTATTTTTCTGAATTGAAAATTTAAAATCCCAGAAGAACGCTTCCTGGACTAGTGTACCCCATTACTTCATGCCCCTAAACAGATCACTGCCCCCTGTCTGCCCCCCAATCAGACCCCCTAGTTTCGCCACTGCTCCCACCACCACCACCAACACCAGTACTAATGTAAATCCTGAGCATGCATTGTCTAACTTTGAAATAAAACCCGATGAAGTCCTTAAAGCCCTCAAATCACTTAAAACAAATAAAAGTCCTGGACCTGATAAAGTATATCCAACTCTGCTGAAAGAAACAAAGAGCGAAATACTCCTCCCTCACAACTGTATTCATTATGTCCTTGCGACAAGGCATTGTCCCTTCAGATTGGAAAAAGGCAAACGTGACACCGATTTTTAAGAAAGGAGACAAAAAGTACCAGGTAATTACAGGCCCATTAGTCTAACTTCGGTTGTAGGTAAGCTACTTGAGGGCATAATTAGAGACAAAATTGTGAGTTACCTTGAAAGCCACTCATTAATTGGGGACTCACAACATGGCTTCCGAAACAAAAGATCCTGCCTATCAAATCTATTAACCTTTATAACGACCTCTTCACTGTTTATGACGTAACCAAATCACTGGACGTAGTCTATCTTGATTTCCAGAAAGCGTTTGATAAAGTCCCGCATCATAAATTACTTTACAAATTAAAACAAATAGGTATTGACGGTCAGGTAAACCAATGGATCGCGAATTGGTTGAGCAACAGACAACAAAGAGTAGTGATTGACGGATTTAACTCAGAGTGGGCGCCTGTCACTAGTGGCGTCCCTCAGGGCTCGGTTCTTGGCCCAGTGCTCATTATTTACATCAACGACGTGGATGTTGGACCAATAACCGCATTAGTAAATTTGCAGACGACACAAAGATTGGCAACTCGGTTCTCACTGACGAAGACAGGCAAAGCCTCCAAGAGGATTTGCACAAAATTTCAGCTTGGTCGGATAGATGGAGATGCCCTTAACGTAGACAAGTGCCAGGTCCTTCAAGTTGGAACGAGGAATAAAAGTTTGATTACGAAATGCGCGGCGTTAAACTCAAAAGCGTTCAATGCGTCAAGGACTTGGGGTCAAAATCGCGTCAAACCTCAAATTTCACAGCAATGCATCGATGCAGCAAATAAAGCGAACAGAATGTTGGGCTTCATTAAAAGAAACTTTTTATTTAAGAATAAAGATGTAATACTCCTCTACAACAGTTTAGTCAGACCCCACTTGGAATATGCGGTACAGTTTTGGTCTCCCACCATGCAAAGGATATTGCTAAATTAGAAGGTGTTCAGCGTCGGCAACGAAAATTATCCCTTCCTTGCGCAACAAATCCTACGAAGAAAGGCTTTCTACCCTTAACATGTTCTCTCTGAGAAACGTCGCCTGAGGAAAACTGATCGAATGTTTTAAAATACTTAATGGTTTCACGAATGTAGACAGATCAACATTGTTTATGATCGATGACACTTTGCGCACGAGGAACAATGGCGTAAAACTCAGATGTAGACAAGTAAATTCAGACTGCACCAAATTTTTCTTCACCAACGTTGTAGTGCGAGAATGGAATAAGCTCCCACCGTCAGTGGTCCAGTGTAACACGATTGACTCCTTCAAAATAAGCTCGACCGTCACTTCCTTCAACTTAATATCAACTAGAGTAGAAATGCAACGTTTTGGAGTCTTCTGATTAATGTAAAATCACTTAGGTTTAAGGACAGACCACCAAGTCTGGACCATGGGGTCTGTGTGGTCTGAATTTCTATGTAAATCTATTTAAATCTCTCTCTCTCAGGAGGTAAAAGTGAATTACCAACTAGAAAATTATACATGTATTCATAGACATTATACATAGAATGCAAAAAATATTACCTGCAGTTCAGACAAAAATAAATAGATCTCCTTAATTAGCTAACGAATGGGGTACGTTACATTAATTCTCAGAAGATACAGATATGTGAAATATTATTATGACATGTCCATTATAACACAGGGTTAATAACATTATTTTCCTGCTCCCCAAGAGTACCTGCAAAAGATTTTTAAGGTAATTGTCCGTCATTGCAAATATATACAGATAATACATTCATGTACTATATAAAACTAAACAATATTACGAAAGGGCATAGAGTAATAAGAAAAGAAATTAAATGTATATTTCATTAATTAAGCACCACATAGGGAGATACTACCATATACTGACTGGGAATAAGGCATCACAGATTGGAGAAGTACCACTGGCTGGGGAGCCCTATAGCCCCCACTATACAGGTATGTGGACAGGCTGCCATTGGTTCATACTCATAGTATAATACATCTCAGGGGCGGAAGTGTGTGTGTGTGTGTGTGTGTGTGTGTGTGTGTGTGTGTGTGTGTGTGTGTGTGTAAGAAAGAGACTGAGGAATTAGCGAAAATATGAGGACGGAGTATTATAGGTATTGAAAAAGGAAAGTGAGGGAATTACTTTGTGAAAGTATATAAACAGATGGATGAATAGTTTGGTAGGAAACTAAGTGGTGAAGAAGAAGAAGAAGAAGAAGAAGAAGAAGAAGAAAAATAATAATAATAATAATAATAATAATAATAATAATAAGAAGAAGAAGAAGAAGAAGAAGAAGAAGAAGAAGAAGAAGAAGAAGAAGAAGAAGAAGAAGAAGAAGAAGAAGAAGAAGAAGAAGAAGAAGAAGAAGAAGAAGAAGAAGAAGAAGAAGAAGAAGAAGAAGAAGAAGAAGAAGAAGAAGAAGAAGAAGAAGAAGAAGAAGAAGAAGAAGAGAGAGAGAGAGAGAGAGAGAGAGAGAGAGAGAGAGAGAGAGAGAGAGAGAGAGAGAGAGAGAGAGAGAGAGAGAGAGAGAGAGAGAGAGAGAGAGAGAGAGAGAGAGAGAGAGAGAGAGAGAGAGAGAGAGAGAGAGAGAGAGAGAGAGAGAGAGAGAGAGAGAGAGAGAGAGAGAGAGAGAGAGAGAGAGAGAGAGAGAGAGAGAGAGAGAGAGAGAGAGAGAGAGAGAGAGAGAGTGTTTGGTGGTAAGCTAAGGCGAGGTCACTGTGGTATGACAGAATAATTTTCAACATCTAATGAGTGTGAACACAGTTGGAGATGTTACTGTAGAAAGTACGAGTATGGTGGGTATGGGAGAAGGCAAAATGCGAGCTTGTGTGGAGAGAGAGAAAAACGAACAGAAGAGAAAGCAGGATACTATATGTTACAAGTTGTAAAACTGTAAGTATGGATGGATTAACCCCATAAATGTTTAAGTATGGAGATGTAGTGGTAGACCAGGTAGAGTGTATGCTATTGATATGTAAACTTGCTTGTGGACCATTAAGTGCAAGAGAAGTGGATGAAGACACTAACTGTCCCCTCTCAAGAGTAAAAGTGAGTGCAATAGCAATAAAAGGATTAGGATGCTCAGTGATCCAGGAAAAGTTTATGGGAGAATATTGACTGAAAGGCTGATGGAAATAACAGAGAAGGTTAGTAAGGAGCAAGGAGGTTTCAGGAAAGGGAAGGACTGCATGAATGAAATATTTACAATTAAGATGATAGTTGAATAGTATCTAGGAAGAGGTAGAAAACTATATGCAGCCTGTATGAATCTTAAGAAGACATATGATAGGAGAAGATAAGGAAGATATATGGAAAGTTCTAGGAATATATGGTGTAGGAGGACAGTTAGGTAATGGAGGGAAAAAAAAGGCATTTCATAGAGGAGCGTATTCATATGTGAGGGTGGAGGTGAGACAGGGATGTGATGTCGCCATAGCATATCAATATCTTTACGGATGATTTTATGAGGGAAAATAAAGCCAAGGTTGGGAATATTGGAGCAAGATTGAGGTTGCATTTTGCTGATTAGCCTGTGATTGGATGTTTGCAGATGACACTGTCTTGCTTGCTGACAGTAAAAGGGAACTTAACCCTAGAACGCTAACCATGGGTATGAGGTACCCGAAGCGAATGATTCATTGCCATTGTGTATGGTTCCGGTGCTCTGAGGGTACCCACCTCCTCAGTAGCTTCATGTGCCCGCTTGACAGTGTAGGGGAAGGTCACGTTGTCTCGCTCTCTCTGCTCACCTTTGTTGTAGGCCTACATTCGGGTGCGGCATACCCATGGTTGGTGATACAGGGTGTTGTACATGTCCCTAGGATATTGTTTACGTACTTTTTTAGTGATCACCTGTGCAGTGGATCACAGGACCTGGGAGGCCATACAAGAAGTTTGGAAGCCATCGGATGATAATTTTTTTTATGAAATTTTTTTTTTTTTTTTTGAACATTTTTCCTATTTTTAGTAAAATTTTTCAGTACCTGATTTTCATACCAAAACAATACGTTTTTCAGTTCTTCTTAATGTTAAGTCAAGATACAAAGTTTGAAGTCCCTTCATGTAACTTTATTCCATTAAAACTTTACATTTAATTTTTTTTTTTTCAAAATCGGGTATGATGTACCCATGGTTAGTAGTGGTGTGACTTTTTCTAAGGTTAGTGTTCTAGGGTTAAGATTAAAAATGTGGTGAATTAATTTAATAGGGTGTGTACAAGAGTGATATTGAAAGTTAAAGTAAATTGATCTTTTTTGAGAGAAGAGGATATATAGGTGGTGAAGTTCAGCACGCATTGTAGCTAGTGTGAGTGTACCACTTGCTAAGAGATTCCAGGTAATGATAACATAACATAACATATTTATAGGACAACAAAGGGTAGTCTACTTATCCGGAAACTGTGCTATGGATAAGCAATGTTTTGAACTGGTTTGGACACATTGAGAAAAAAATGAATGGTTAGTTGGAAAAAGATGTACATGAGTTAGGATACTTAATGGCCAGAACCATGACTCTTCGCATTAGGCTGATTGAGAGATATGTTTAGTGTTAGGTTGCGTTGTCTTTTTATTGCCTTTTCAATAAGGCTGCCTTTTCGTTTGCGACCCTTTCCAATGGGTGCAGCTCCTCGTGGCATGCCCACCTGGCGTCGTGCAACAGAAGTGGGCTGGCAAGGTATTTTGCCACGACCAGCTCCCTGCATAGCAGAACTACCAGTGCTGTGAAGAAGGCTGTTCAGTTGATTTGATGTTCGAACATATTTAAGTCTTGACAACAGTTTCTGCATTCCCTCAAGAATCTGTTCATCTCCATACTGAGTAGCAAGGTGGAGCATAGTGTCATTAATTTCTGTTATTACTTGTAATACTGCTGCACCTGTAGGTTTGGTAGAATTACTTACGTCTCCAGTTTCATTACATTCCACTTCTGGCTTTATGTTTGTAGGTGGCATCTCTACTTCCACATTATCTACATCATGAGCTGCACCATGAGACTTTTGTTTTCCTCCAGTATGTGAGTGATCATCCCTGTTACTGATTCAGAGTTTTCTTTCAAGGTAACAAAGAAATCCAAGGTGGTACGTTTTCATTTCCAAGTGCAATACTTGCAAGCCAGTGCCTATTTTCTGGGCTATTTTCCAATATCTGAGGTAACTGCAAGAGGAACTGTTCTGAACAAGCAGCCTGATGTTTGCAAACTTTACCAGTCATACCAGTACTGCACTCGCACAAGCCAATTTTAAGATCTACAGTATACTGTATTTGTTCCTTTGACTGGCTTTTAACTATGAACTGATGCTGATCTTCATTATACCTAGTGATGCTTTCCTTACTAATGGAAATCCCAGTTGGTGGCTTCACTACTTTCCTTCTACAGAGAGACACATCAATGAGGCGTTGTTTCATATATTCATCAAATATTTCATTCAGAAACATGATCAGTTGAGTCGTGTTGTAGGCTTTACATCTGCAGGGCAAACCAGAAACATGTATAGCATAAATTTTGGCCTGATTTCTAAAATATTACACATTGGTGCACAATTATTATACGTATATTATATATTATAAAGGTTTTTTTATTAGCTAAATATCGATGAACATTATTTATAGAGTATGTGCATAGCAAAACATTATTTTTAGTTGTTTTTCACAGTGATAAAAATTTAATTATATGTCAGTGTACTGAATTTGTAACTTTTACTATTAGGCACTAGTAGTTTAGTAAGGAACTTCTTTAGTGTTACAATACCACAAATTTGCTTAATATATAATACCTTGCTGCTATGGGGAAACTGTATTTCTTCTATCTTCTAAGGTGAAAACTGAATTTCTTCCTGAATCCCTATCTTGTATGGGGAAAACTGTATTTCTTCTCTATCTTCTAAGGTGAAAACTGAATTTCTTCCTGAATCCCTATCTTGTATGGGGAAAACTGTATTTCTTCTCTATCTTCTAAGGTGAAAACTGAATTTCTTCCTGATCCCTATCTTGTATGGGGAAAACTGTATTTCTTCTCTATCTTCTAAGGTGAAACTGAATTTCTTCCCTATCTTGTATGGGGAAAACTGTATTTCTTCTCTATCTTCTAAGGTGAAAACTGAATTTCTTCCCTATCTTGTATGGGGAAAACTGTATTTCTTCCCTTTCTTCAATAGGGATATCTGTATTTTATGACAAATAATATACAAAGTCAAAATCTCTTCCAACGTCTCAAAAATTTTCCTAGAAATTTGCCTAGGGGCAATCTCCTATGGTCCCCCACTGGCTACGCCACTGGGGAGGATTATTGGAAAAAGTACATCATTGTAAATTCGTCAGTCATCGATGGGTTCCTGCATATACAAACATTATAAGGAATATAATACATGTTTTATATGACGTGTCAGAGGTCACTTTACCATTTTCTTTATGTGTACAATGTATTCCATGTTTAACACCATTTTTTCCCGGAAAACAGGTAAAATAGGGCTGAAAGTTAGGTTTAGGAGAGGGCTGATTGACCTATTAGCCTTTTTCCCATAGCATACAGTATTAACTATGAACGAATTCGCTATGAACGACCCCGTTCATCGACCTATTAGACGTTTATAGCTTGACTGAGGTATATATAATGACAAATGGCACACTAACCTGTTGAGAATGATATCTTTAATGATGCACATGGTAGATTCTGCAAAATTATTTGTGTGGTGTCCACGTAGCAAAAATCCAGCCCTGTACACAGTACTCCATTCTTCCTTCCTTTCTATCAGCTTTGCCAGATACCTGTAAATGCAATATACTTTAACTACATTGAAATAACATATTATCAGTGCATTACTTATGTACAGTCCCCTGCCACCTCCAATGCCTCCACCAATGCATTTTCGTTCCTATATCTGGCAATTGTGGCTATATTAAGACAAAACAAATACATGGTGCGAATCGTTACTAAGAGAAGGGCAGGGTAGTTTAAACTTTTTGCCTGTCATTCATCACAGGTGGGAAGGACTTTGATAGTGTCAGACGAAATGTTGTTAGAGGAGGGGTCTGTACATGACATACACCAACAAGGAATGGTTATCTGTACTATACATTTTAACTGTCAAGAATGTACGCAAGTCAAAATGAATCTTATAATATGATGCATTAAAACATTCAGCAAACTGGACGATAAAGACAAGCAAGCCAGCCACCAAAACAAACGTAAAGCGCATACTAAATTTTAAAAGTATTAATCCACATCCGCATCAGTACATCTGCATTTTTAAAATTATCTTTAAACGTACACCATGTGTACATATCCAAGTGCAAAATAAACATGCTGTTCATAATAAAGATGTGCACCAACATGAGTAGGCAACTACAAGAATAATCATATCAAACTTCAGCAAACCGCAGAAAAGACAGAGCAGCCACCACCACACATGCATAGGCAGAATGAAATTGAAAATCTTATCATACATTCACTAAATATACTTTGAATGGTTTGGTTACCATACCAACGTATGTATTTTTTCCCTCTTGTACGGTAGCCTATATCTGAAAGATTGAAATTTTAATACATAATCTGTTAGTCTTCACTAGCTAAATGGAAACTGTCAAACATCCACAGATATAATACAATTGAGCTTAAAAAAATGACCATCTTATTTCATCTAAAAATTAATAATGGTCACATATCTACAATACATAGGTAACTGTACCTCATGTACTGGTTATACTTTTGGGCTTCTGGGGTCTGACAAAAGCAATTCCATTCATCTTGAAATGTTTCATCTGAATCAGCATATACCAGATTCTTTGCCACTGTCATTAGTACTCGGCGATCTTCCTTCTTGATGCCATGTGAACCATCACACAGCCACCTCCAGACCTGCTGCAGGATGTGGAATATGCACAGAAAGCGCTGAGATTCTGGCCATACAGTCTTCAAGGCATTACGCTCAGCGTCACTGTTGTCTGTTATGAAACAAGCTGGATGCCCTTGTTGGAAAAGGCAGTCTCACCGAGCACCTTCCTCAGTAACTGAAAACCTGAAAAATATAATGAAAGGTATATTACCATACCTACGTATTCCAACAATAGGATGTGAAACCACAGGGAAAATGCTTCATTGCAAAATATATATATATATATATATATATATATATATATATATATATATATATATATATATATATATATATATCTATATATATATATATATATATATATATATATATATATATATATACCTGCAGTATAGCTTTCTTCATCCTGAGAAGATGTGAAGGGGAAGAGCTCCAGCTGGCCCAGCACACAGAAAAGGAGTTACTGCTGTGTTCAGTTGATCTAAGTGACTTGTAGTGTCGACGAACACAACTTCACCAGCTTCTCTGCATTTTTCATGAATTCTGCCCATAAATTCAGTGACTAACACAACTGCAAATTTCTCCCCGTCAGTTTTATATTCAATCTTGGAAGCTTTTGAAGTAGCAGCGTAGTTCTCAATGGAAGCAAACATATCTCCTCCTCCTAAAGTGCCATGGTTTGCTTTGAGCCACAGGTTCCGTATGTGATAGATGACTCTATGGGAGGGATTTATGGCAGAATTGGCCTTAGTAGCGAGACTTGCACTGACATTTATTTGATCTTGGTAACATCTTGCAGCCTGCGCTACAGACATGCCTGAAAAAGAAATATGCATTTGTAATGATAAACTAGATTAAAGTAGATGGGGTAGAAATTTTATCGAGTACAGGAATATCCCACTTGTCTGTGTGCCAGGTATTTCCTCTTCCTGTATTGCGATGCATTGATTGAAAAACATTCAAACATACTAAATTAGCACAGTACCTAATTATATATATATATATATATATATATATATATATATATATATATATATATATATATATATATATATATATATATATATATATATATATATATATATATATATATATATATATATATATATATATATATATATATATATATATATATATATATATATATATATATATATATATATATATATATATATATATATATATATATATATATATATATATACTTATCGTGATTGCAATAGGAATGATGGTATTTATGAAGTAGTGAGTTCCCTTGATGTTACACTCAATAAATGTAGCCACAACTATTCTCATGTACACTTATCAATATTGAAGTACTTGAAGTAAGCATTCTTGGTGTCTGGTAAAACTCTCAGTTGTTGCAGAGCAGATGCAGAGTCTGTAGGATGATTGTGGACACCCTTTATGATGATCATACATGGATGGGTCCTGACATCCTTATCTATCTTGTAGGTGTCTCTTGTGATGAGCTTGATTTTCATGTCCATTGTTACACTGCATCTGGCAATATAATTACATAATTATATATTAAGTCTTATAATATAATCTTCCTTCCTGGATAAATTTATATGTAGAAGGCAAAGCACTTGTGATAATTTCTAATTAATGCCTCTATGCTAATGCATGCGCAGTCAATTGTAGCAATTTAAATGTGTCTGAGTATAGTGCCGTCACAGGTAAAGTTCGGTCACAGTATAAAAGTAAATACAATAGTCCTATAGCTCTTTGATACAGCAATACTAACCCTGTGTTTGTTTTATAGCTCCTTTATGGCGTCTGTCGCCATGCATGCAGATGAATTTCTGGTGAAATGTGTATCTTACACCTGTGAAATATCTTGATACATTGAAGCAAACACTATTCTTCAAAGTAAAAATTTCTTTCCACCTCCATGCGTCCTCATCATTAAATGCATTAGTTTTCACTTGTATTTCATCTTTTTCATTTTTCAAAATTATATTACTGAAGCCTTCTGTTGTGAAATCAAGTTGGAAGGCCATTTTCTTTACATAATTAATGTGCTTGCTTACACTGGTGATCTGTGGAATAGAACATACATATGCAGCATTATTCTCCTGTGAAAAAAATTCAAACCAAAAAAGGAATATATATATATATATATATATATATATATATATATATATATATATATATATATATATATATATATATATATATATATATATACACACACACACACACACACACACACACACACACACACACACACACACACACACATACACGGTTAGCCCTTCATGGCTAGGTTAGGTTTTGGCTTGGTTAGGATAGCCCAGCAGGATTAGCATGGGTTACCTTAGCCCAAGAGAGTTAGTAGGTTAGGTTAGGTTTGCCCCCCAGGATTAGGCTGTAGGTTTTTTTTCAAAATTCAGTGCCATTCTAGCTCCTCTATTCTGGCGTACTGGTGTGAGGAACTACAAGTGTGAGGAATGTGGGAAAACATTCATGGAGAAGGTACCTCACCAGACAGATACTTACACACACTGGTGTGAGGAACTACAAGTGTGAGGAATGTGGAAAAACATTCATGGAGAAGGGTACCCTCACCAGACACATCCTTACACACACTGGTGTGAGGAACTACAAGTGTGAGGAATGTGGGAAAACATTCATGGAGAAGGGTCACCTCACCACACACATTCTTACACACACTGGTGTGAGGAACTACAAGTGTGAGGAATGTGGGAAAACATTCATGGAGAAGGGTACCCTCACCAGACACATCCTTACACACACTGGTGTGAGGAACTACAAGTGTGAGGAATGTGGGAAAACATTCATGGAGAAGGGTACCTCACCACAGACATTACACACCCTGGTGTGAGGAACTACAAGTGTGAGGAATGTGGGAAAACATTCATGGAGAAGGGTCACCTCACCACACACATTCTTACACACACTGGTGCGAGGAACTACAAGTGTGAGGAATGTGGAAAAACATTCATGGAGAAGGGTACCCTCACCAGACACATCCTTACACACACTGGTGTGAGGAACTACAAGTGTGAGGAATGTGGAAAAACATTCATAGAGAAGGGTACCCTCACCACACACATCCTTACACACACTGGTGTGAGGAACTACAATTGTGAGGAATGTGGAAAACATTCATGGAGAAGGTACCTCACCACAGACATCCTTACACACACTGGTGTGAGGAACTACAAGTGTGAGGAATGTGGAAAACATTCATGGAGAAGGGTCACCTCACCACACACATCCTTACACACACTGGTGTGAGGAACTACAAGTGTGAGGAATGTGGAAAAACATTCATGGAGAAGTGTAACCACACCAGACACATCCTTACACACACTGGTGCGAGGATCTACAAGTGTGAGGAATGTGGAGAAAGATTCATGGAGAAGGGTACCCTCACCACACACATCCTTACACACACTGGTGTGAGGAACTACAAGTGTGAGGAATGTGGAGAAAGATTCATGGAGAAGGGTCACCTCACCAGACACATCCTTACACACACTGGTGTGAGGAACTACAAGTGTGAGGAATGTGGAGAAAGATTCATGGAGAAGGGTACCCTCACCACACACATCCTTACACACACTGGTGTGAGGAACTACAAGTGTGAGGAATGTGGAGAAAGATTCATGGAGAAGGGTACCCTCACTACACACATCCTTACACACACTGGTGTGAGGAACTACAAGTGTGAGGAACTGTGGTTTTGGGTGCAAACCACAAAAAAGTGTCTTTTTAACTGAAACAGCGATAACAGCCAATAATTATTGCTGGTTAAGGTCTGGTTAAAGTGGTATATGTTCCACAAAGATCAGAATATGGTTAGTAGTAGTAAATTTAGAGCACAGGAAGAGGGATTGCTTGGCTGAGGGTCATTGAGTAAGGCATTGTTTTGAGTGTTTGAACCTGAGTAGGTCATTCTTGGTTCCTTTGCAAAATATTACCCTCACACATTACTTAATAACTAAATCAAACCGTTTATGATATCAATATAATGTGCAACTATTCCATCATACTGAAGGTTGCATTGTATAACACCTCAAAGAAGTGAAACGGAGTTTGTTTACTTACTTCTCAGCTGATTGCGATGTTTACCTAAGTATGTCATTTAAATGCTCCATTTTCTTTTACAATCTTATTTTCTTTCTTTATTTATCACGGTAACTTACCGTATAGTATTTTCCATACTCAAAAAAAACTCAGAATAAAAACATTACGTTTCATTATCTAACAGACATACACATTGTACTATTGAAATTAATAAAAAAATGATTACAGGATTTATGTGACGATGTGACGTCATAGTAATGCATTCGTCTGTGAAGCGTCTGATTGGTCGGCGGAGGAATGACGCACTCGTCTCTGAGGCGTCTCATTGGTCGCCGGAGGGTATGGTGTTGAGTCAGTGTACAGAGTGTAAAAATGCCGCCGGGTGTGTAATAGAGTTGTAGAGATAATAGAGTTGGTAATGGAATAGAGACAGCGAGATAAAAGGTGTGTGTGTGTGTGTGTGTGTGTGTGTGTGTGAGAGAGAGAGAGAGAGAGAGAGAGAGAGAGAGAGAGAGAGAGAGAGAGAATGCGAGGCAAGCAATAATGGAAGGGAGGAATAAAAGGAATAAAATGAATAGGAGGAGGAGGAGGAGGAGGAGGAGCAATGAATTTATCCTCCCATTTTTTTCTGTGTTGGAGAAGAGGATGGTGGTGGTGGGGGTTGTGGTGATGGTGGTGGTGGTGGTGATGCGGGAAGGTAAGTGGTGACTGTGGTAGTGATGACTGTTGTGGTGGTGGTGCTCTTGGTGATGAAGTGATGTTATTAGCCCTACTGATGACGTTAGCCTAGTGGTGGTGACGATGGTGATGAAAGTAGTTGTGTATGGTGGTGGTGGTGGTGGCCCTGTTAATGGTGCCGGGTGAACGTGCTGTATAGGCGTGATGGAGGTGGAGGTAATAATGGTGGTGGTGGTGGTGGTACTATTGTCAGGGGTAAATACGAGGCTGTCAAAAGGTGCTGGAAGTAAGTAATGTGGGGTTGCGGCGGTGGTATGTATGCTGTGTTATGTTGTGTTATGTTATGTTTGTATGTTATGTTATGCTATGTGATGTTAGGTTAGGTTATCTTACGTTATGTTAGATTAGGATAGGTTAGGTTATCTCATGTTATGCTGTGTTATTTTTTGCTATGCTGTGTTATGTTGGGTTATGTGGTTGAATCGCGCACGTTAACGTTTCTCTACTGACAGGATTATAGATTTCTGCCCTTATTCTGTGTTCTCTAGTACATATTTGGCAACACTTTGTAACTATAACAACAGCAACAACAACAACATCAAGGTCTCGTTCCGCGGTAATTTCCCCCCACACAAAAAGAACATAAAGATTAAAATGTATCAACTATTTTTCCAGCGGGAATCTTTTTTTTTTTTCGTAATTTTCCCCACACAACAAAAAATAAATAAGAAGATTGAAAGGCATTGACTATTTTACCAACACCAATATTTGTTTGTTTTGGGGAACTTTCGTCGCAAACAGAAACAAAAAGACTATAATGTTTTGGCTGTTTTGATGAAGGTGGTGGTTTGTGATGGTGACGACAATGGTGATGGTGATAGTGTCCGATATGTAGGGACAACACAGCACAACACAACACAGCACAACACAACACAGGACAGGACAGGAGGACGAGGATGCAGCAGGAAAGCACTCGTCATCATCATCATCCCTCAGCGGCCCTTCCTGTTTTAATGATGGTGGTGGTGGTTTGTGGTGATGATGGTGATGGTGATAGTGTCCGATATGTAGGTACAACACAACAACACAGGACAGGAGGAGAAGGAGGAGGACGACGAGGATGCAGCAGGAAAGCACTGGTCATCATCATCGTCCCTCAGCGGCCCTTCCTGTAGCGGCGTCAGGTAGTCCGCTGGTCACGTTGCCGGCAGGGTTGAGGTGCGGGCCGCCGTTCCCACGAGTGCCGTCCGTCGCCCGCCACTACACACTTCCTATTTGTCTCATTTGTTTTATCTTTCTGGTCCTAATTCTTCCTTTTGTTCCTCCTCCTCCTTAGCAAAAGTTCAGCAATGTTGATCACTCCAAACTCCTCACGCTACAAACTAACCCGAGGACAAGAAACAATGGAAAAACAGTTCAAGCAAAGCAATACCAACATCGGCAGGAGTTATTTCTCGAATAGAGTTGTTCGCCACTGGAACAACCTTCCTGCAGAAGTAGTTAGCGCAGAGACAATCAACTCCTTCAAGAAACGCATTGATCGGCACTTTGCTGCATCGGGAGTGAACTGACTCTTCAGAATTTTCCGCCATCTGGCTAAGACTTCATTGTCATTCTATTGCTAAATACATCTTTGCTGTTTATCTCTCACCTAACTCCACTAACTATGTAAAATTCTTTGACTATTTGAACTCTAAAGTGGAGCACATGTTGACTCACTCTCCCTTCGCTGAAATCTCCATCTTAGGAGATTTCAATGTTCACCACCAGCTTTGGCTTTCATCCTCTTTCACTGACCATCCTGGTGAACAAGCCTACAACTTTGCTCTCCTCAACGACCTAGAGCAGTTAGTTCAGCACCCTACTCGTATTCCCGACCGTCTTGGAGACAGCCCCAACATTCTAGACCTCTTCCTTACCTCTAATCCTTCTGCTTACCCTGTCAAACTGTTTTTTCCGTTGGGCTCCTCCGATCATAACCTTATTTCTGTATCCTGTCCTATCGCTCCTGTACATCCTCTGGATCCACCGAAGAGGCGTTGCTTCTGGCATTTTGCTTCAGCTCGGTGGGACGACCTGAGGATGTACTTTTCCGATTTCCTGTGGAATGATTACTGCTTCCAGGAGAGAGACCCCTCTGTGTGTGCCCAGCGCATCAAAGAGGTGATTGTCTCTGGAATGGAGGCATACATTCCACGTTCTTTCTCTACTCCTCATGTTAAAAAGCCTTGGTTTAATCATGCTTGTTCTCGTGCTATTAAAGATAGAGGCAGCTCACAAAAGATTCAGGGCCTTCGAACATCCGCTAACTTTGACCTTTACATTTCAGCCCGGAATCGTGCCAAATCTATTCTCCGACTTACCAAAACTTCTTTTATCAATAGAAAATGTCAACAACTTGCTTCTTCTAATTCTTCCCGTGACTTCTGGCATCTAGCCAAAAATATCTCCTCCAATTTCACTTCCTCCTCTTTCCCTCCTCTCCTTAACCCTAACGGCAGCACTGCCGTCTCATCTGTCTCTAAGGCTGAACTCTTCGCTCAAGCTTTCTGTAAGAACTCCACCTTGGACGATTCTGGGCATATTCCTCCTACTCATCCTCCCTCTGACTCCTTTATGCATGTTATTAAGATTCTTCCAAATGATGTTTTCTATGCCCTCTCTGGCCTCAACTCTCAGAAGGCTTATGGACCTGATGGAATGCCTCCTGTTGTCCTTAAAAACTGTGCTTCCGTGCTGACACCCTGCCTGGTCAAACTCTTTCGTCTCTACCTATCAACATCTACCTTTCCTTCCTGCTGGAAGTATGCCTTTGTACAGCCTGTGCCAAAGAAGGGTGACCGTTCTAATCCCTCAAACTACCGCCCTATAGCTTTACTTCCCCGTCTATCTAAAGCTTTTGAATCAATCCTTAACCGGAAGATTCAAAAGCACCTTTCCACTTTTGACCTTCTATCTGATCGCCAGTATGGGTTCCGCAAGGGGCGTTCTACTGGTGATCTCCTAGCCTTCTTAAGTGACTCTTGGTCATCCTCTCTTAGCCGTTTCGGTGAAACCTTTGCTATTGCGCTGGACATATCAAAAACTTTTGATAGGGTCTGGCACAAATCTTTGCTTTCCAAACTACCCTCCTACGGTTTCTATCCTTCTCTGTGTACCTTTATCTCCACTTTCCTTTCTGACCGTTCTATTTCTGTTGTGGTGGACGGTCACTGTTCTTCCCCTAAACCTATTAACAGTGGTGTCCCACAGGGTTCTGTCCTATCTCCCACTCTCTTTCGGTTGTTCATTGATGATCTTCTCTCCAAAACGAACTGTCCTATCCATTCTTACGCCGATGACTCCAGTCTGCATTACTGAACTTCTTTTAATAGAAGACCCACTCCACAGGAACTTAACGATTCAAGGCTGGAGGCTGCAGAAAGCTTAGCCTCAGACCTTACTATTATTTCCGATTGGGGCAAGAGGAACCTGGTGTCCTTCAACGCCTCAAAAACACAGTTTCTCCACCTATCCACTCGACACAATCTTCCAAACAACTATATCCCTTATTCTTCGACAACACTCAGCTATCACCTTCTTCAGCACTAAACATTCTCGGTCTATCCTTAACTCAAAATCTCAACTGGAAACTTCATATCTCATATCTTACTAAATCAGCTTCCTCGAGGCTGGGCGTGATCTGTACCGTCTCCGCCAGTTCTTCTCCCCCACACAGTTGCTATCCATTTACAGGAGCCTTGTCCGCCCTCGTATGGAGTACGCATCTCATGTGTGGGGGCGTGTCCACTCACACAGCTCTCCTTGACAGAGTGGAGTCAAAGGCTCATCGTCTCATCAACTCTCCTCCTCATACTGATAGTCTTCTACCTCTCAAATTCCGCCGCCATAGTGCCTCTCTTTCTATCTTCTATCGATATTTTCATGCTGATTGCTTTTCTGAACTTGCTCACTGCATGCCTCCCCCACTCCCGCGGCCCCGCTGCACACGTCTTTCTACTCATGCTCACCCCTATACTGTCCAAACCCCTTATGCAATAGTCAACCAGCATCTTTACTCTTTCATCCCTCACGTTGGTAAACTCTGGAATAATCTTCCTTCATCTGTATTTTCTCCTGCCTACGACTTGAACTCTTTCAAGAGGAGGGTATCAGGACACCTCTCCTCCCGAAATTTACCTCTCTTTTGGCCACTCCTTTGATTTCTATTCAGGAGCAGTGAGTAGCGGGCTTTTTTTTTTTTCTCTACGCCCTTGAACTGTCTCCTTAGCTGTAAAAAAAAAAAAAAAACACAAGTGCTTTAATCCTTCCCGCAAGCTACTCCCGTGGCTGACGGATTGATTGAATCACTTAAATTAGGCAGCCATTTAATGAGCCAACAGGGTTTCTGCTGCCTGCCCGTCCATGTTTCCTCCTCCTCCTCCTCTTATAATTTTGTCTTTTCCTTCTTCTTCCTCTGATCTTCCTTCTCCTGTTCTTTCCTTTCCTGTTCTTCCTCCTTTTTTTTTCTTCTTATCTCCTTTATTTCACAGATCCTCCTCCTCCTCCTCCTCCTCCTCTTCCTTTGTGTTCCTCCTCCTCCTCCTCCTCCTCCTCCTCCTCCTCCTCGCCCTCCTACTCCCTTTTCCGTATGTTCCAGGCACACTGCAGCACGATTACAACCTGAAGTCATGTTATTTTCCCTCACAGCTTAGATTACAAGTAGCGTAAGTTAACAACAGAGTAAAGAAAAAACTTAATGTACGCAACATACGTCTGATGAGTGAGGTGTGGGAACAGTAAGGTTAACAGGATACTGGAGCGTACACCCGTACCGAAGGTAAACGAGGATCGAGCCTCTACCTGTAACCCCTGAAACTACACCTCACCCCATCGTGAGGAGTCCAATTAAATACTAGCTTTTATAATGTTTTAAGAATCAACTACATACAATGTTTACTGACCTTTTTTCGTATGTGTCATGGACCGACAGGTCTTCTGGTGTCTGTTCTTCCTATGTATTCCTCCTCCTCCTCCTCCTCCTCCTCCTCCTCCTATCCTCCATTTCTTCCTTTTCTTCTACCTTCTCTGTCTCCCTTCTTCTTCCGCCACCTTCATCCTTCTTCCACTGATATTCCTCCTCCTTCTCCCACTCTACTTCCTCTTCCTCCTCCTCCTCCGTCGCCCACCTGCCCCAGCCCCCTCATCGCCGCCGCCGCCGTCATAAACATTGCATCGGTCTGTCCGGCTTCCATATGAATGAGCCGCACTAAACTAATCGGATATACGAGTGGAATTATTGCCGTTTAATGATTGTGTGGATTGAATTTATATGGAAATGAGACGCGGTGGGCTCCGTTTATTATATTTTTGTATTTTATGCATTTTTTTGGTCTACTGATGAGGTTTACAAAGTCTCGTATTCTCTCAGACACTTTTGGCTGTCTCACAAGTAGTTTCCAAGGTTACAAAGGAGGCTAGGCGAGTGTTTACGTTCATGGTGCAGAAGCCTTGTCAACCTACCACTTGGCTAATAAAACTACCCATGGAAATAACAGCCTCTACGAAAGCGCTATCAAAAGTGGGTGTGTAAGCCCCGAAATGTTTGAGAATATGGGCCTTAGTCTCCCTCGCATTGTTAGATGAATGTTTTATGCCCATATTTTCAAACATCTCTGGGATTACACACACACATTTGATAAGGCTTTCGTGGAGGTTGTGTTAGTATTTCCATGGGTAGTTTGATGAGCTTAGGGATAGTTTAACAAGGCGTCGGCACAAGGAAAATGAAAAAACACTCACGAGAACTCGACTTATATCATTTGTGGCCTTTGAAAATCGTTGCTGTGAGAGCCGAGAGAGCCTGAGAATAGGAACCTACGCAGAAACACACACAGTAACAGTACAGTGCAGTGGCTGTGTGACGCCTACAAATTGCTCTGTAGATTGGGGTGTCCGAATACTTGTTTTCGTTCTCTGTTGTCGGTCATAGGCAGGTAGACAAACAGGCAGCGTGGCGAGGGAGGTTACATGTGGGGAGCTAGGTACAGGGAGAGGAGACCGTGTACCCTCTCTGTATCTTGAGGGCGATGGTATCAAGGTAGTGAAGGCTGAGGTGGTGCCGGGGACTGTAACACATAGATAAAAGTGAACACCTATTAGAAGTTAAGGGAACTCGTGTCTAGGCTACCTCGGCAAATGGTTATAGAGACCGTGTACCTCTATATCCTGGTGGTGAGGGTAGCGAGGTAGTGAGGGTTGCTGTGAATGTAACACATATACATAAGGGAACACCTGTTTGAATCAAGGGGACGTGTCTTTACTACGGCATGTCAGGGAACCCTCAGTGCTTATTAAAATGGAGGCAGAGGAAGAAACTGAGAGACTGCAAATTTATAACAGTATCAGTTGGAATGGCGACCCAGATAAATGATAATACATTGCTTACGGAATGGGTTTTGGAAGTTATTTTTATATGTATTTTGTTTATTTTTAACGTGTTGGTAATTTTGTTTCTCTCTTTTTCTTCTTGCAGGTGAGTTGACGTGTGTTAGGAATGAAGGAAGGATGGGAAGAAGGAAGGGCAAGAAGGTAAGAATGAATGAATGAAGAAAGAAAGGAAGGAAGAAAGAAAGAAAGAAAGAAAGAAAGAAAGAAAGAAAGAAAGAAAGGAAGGAAAGTAGGAAGGATGAATGGATGGATGGATGAAGAAAGATAAATAGAATACAAGTAAGCAAGAAAGAAAAAAATAAAGGAAAGAAGAAAGGAAGATAGGAAAGATGAATGGACTAAGAAAGAAAGATAGATAGAAAACAAGTGAGCAAGAAAGAAAGGAAAGAAAGGAAGGAAGAAAGAAGGAATGGATGGATGGATGAAGAGAGAAAGATATATAGAAAACAAGTAAGCAAGAATGAATGAATAAGAAAGAAAGGAAGGAAGGAAGGTAGAAAGGATGAATGGATGGTTGAGTTAAAAAAGAAAGACAGAAAGAAAACAAGTAAAAGAAAAAAAAAAGTCGCGTCCATGAGAGCTCTGTGTTTCTGGTTTGTTGATGTGCCAAGGATGAACCGCGTTGAGGAGACCATGTTATGAAGGCAGTGTTATTAATGATGTGCCGACCGTCTGTTCTTCTCCTTCACCTTTACCGTCATTAATCTCGCCCCTTAACCTTGCATCCATGTGTCCCTGGTGATTCCTCTGCAGCCCTTTACCCTGCCACAGTTCCATAGTTTCTGCCTCCATTCATTTCCCTATTCATAATGTTTTAATCTTCGTCCGGTATTCTCAGGCGCTATCGGCTCTCATAACAAACATTTCTGGAGGTCACAAAGGAAATTAATCAGGTTTTCGTGGGTGTTTTTCACGTTCATGGTGCAGAGGCCTCGCCAAACTATCATTCCCTACATAAGCTAAAGAAACTACCCATGGAAATACTAATACAACCTCTACCAAAGCCTTATTATAACATTTTTACACACCCAATCCATTGCAATTAGGTAAGAAGTTAAGAATTGTCACGTAAGAAATGATGTAAAGAGTAATATGGCAAGGCACAACGAAGCGCAGGATTAGTGTAAAACAGGGCATTGTTTTTGGTAGAAAGTATGACATTGCTAAATATGTATAGTTGTTTTCGTTAAACGAAGGAAGTACCCCCAAAATGGATGTATCTGTTGAAATTACTAGTGATTAAAGCAGAATGATAACTTTAATCTCACGCATTTTAATAAGCTCTGGAAACAAAGTCATCTATCTATCTATCTATCTATCTATCTAATTCATCTTAACATTATTTTTTTTGTTTGCTAATGGAACTACAAAAAAAAGATACATCTGTTGAAATTAGTGATTAAAGTATGATCATAACCTTAACTTCATATACTTCATTAATCTCTGGCACATAAACATTCATAAAAAAACATTCTTGAGAACCGCCGTGAAGAAGCACCCACGCTCCGCCGCGCCCTGGGGGTCGGGACCGTTGTGGAGCTGTCGCCGCCGCGGGGGAGGACGCGTCGCCGCCTCTCCGTAGTTTTTCATATAGTTTCAGTGACATGCGAACGACCTTCTCAAGAAATGAAGAAAAAACACGAAATGGAGGAAAGACGTTTAAGATTATATAGTGAAGAGGCGATAAAAGGTAAATAGGATAGAGAATAAGTGATAGAATAGAAGTAGAATAGACATATAATGATCGATGCATTGATTGGTGGATAGCTAGATAGATAAACAGATCGAAAAAGAGGAAATGGCGGTAGTAAGATGAACAGTAATAAGATAAAAGACTACATAAATTCATTGCTAGTGAAGTTAGGTTGGGTTAGGTACAGGAGCTGCCTTGTATAGAGCTATCGACTAGCCTCTTGCAAAATCCTCGTGTTTCTTATGTTGTTGTGTTAAAGTACTCCGCCTTTACACCTGAGAAACTGCACTGACACAGTAAAAAAATCCATAATGAACACCACTGAGTGCCCATAGGTCGCAGAAGTGGAGTCTGGCGTGGTAACCTTTTAGCTTATCGGTGGCGCACTTGGTATGCTGCCCCGACCTATACTCAGAAGGCCCGGGTTCGGTTCCCTTCACTCAGTGGTGTTCGTTACGGGGCGTACTCCACCTTGCAATTCCTTCACTACTCAATTCCGTTTTAATGTCTTTCCTAATTTCCATAATTGGCCGTATTAGTTTTTTATAATATTTCATTCGTATCATTCTTGTTTCTAATGCTATGATCTCAGGTTTATATTCCTAATAATTTCTTAGACTCACATTTGACAAGTCTTTTGTTAAGGTTGTGCTAGTAATTCCAAGGGTAGTTTTAATAGCCTAGTAGTAGTTTGGCAAGGCTATTGCACCGTGAACTCGAAAAAACTCATAGGAACCCGACTAATCTCCTTTGTGGCCTTTTAGAAATAGTTGATAAGGCTTCCCTAGAGGTTGTGTTACTTTTTCCATGGGTGGTTTTAATAGCCTAGTAATGGTTTGGCAAGACTTCTGCACCGTGAACTCGAAAAACACTCATGAGAACCCGACTAACCTCCTTTGTGGCCTTGGGAAATAGTTAAGACTTTCATAAAGGTTGTGTTAATATTTCCATGGGCAGTTTTAATTCCCTAGTGATAGTTTGACAAGACTTCTGTACCGTGAACTCGAAAAACACTCATGAGAACCCGACTAATTTCCAGTATGGCCTTTGGAAATAGGTTATAAGGCTTTGCTAGAGGTTGTGTTACTTTTTCCATGAGTAGTTTTATTAGCCTAGTAATATATTTGGCAGGGCTTCTGCAGCATGGACTCGAAAAACACTCATGAGAACACGACTATCTTCTTTTATGGCCTTTGGAAATAGTTAAGACTTTCATAAAGGTTGTGTTAATATTTCCATGGGCAGTTTTAATAGCCTAGTGATAGTTTGGCAAGACTTCTGCACCGTGAACTCGAAAAACACTCATGAGAACCCGACTAATCTCCAGTATGGCCTTGGGAAATATTAGTTATGAGACCTGAAAGCCTCTTAGAATAAGGGCCTTAGATTTATCGGCCTTAAGAATGCCTCATATATCATTAGTATGTATAACCCTTGCGCAGGTCATTTAGTTAAGTTGTCAGGTAATGAGGCGTATAATTCACACTCGCAGACACTTTATTTTTACTCGCTGGGTCTTGTATGTATCCACCTTCCTGCCGTTGTCACGTCCTCTCATTTCTATTCAGGTTCCTTCCCTTTCTCTTTGTCAGTCAGTCAGTAAACGTTTCTCATTATCTATTTTTTTTCCTTCCGCCTTGTTTTAT
The DNA here is from genome assembly GCF_024679095.1 of Eriocheir sinensis. Classification (NCBI taxonomy): domain Eukaryota; kingdom Metazoa; phylum Arthropoda; class Malacostraca; order Decapoda; family Varunidae; genus Eriocheir; species Eriocheir sinensis. Next base: position 23,927 of record NW_026112194.1, on the reverse strand, counting down.
TTGCTTCATGTGCTCTCGTTATTCCGCTCTACTCCTGTGTCCGTGTCCCGCCTCATTAGCTGCCTTCTGAAGAGCCGGAGTCTTTGATTACATGTTCTTTTAGCAATATTTTTATCTGAATGGAGAACTGAGTCGCCTTTTATCTTTCCTTTACCTGCCAGACTTCTGCGGAGGGTTGTCAATGCTCCTGGTTGGCCTTCTTTGGGTATGAGTATTTGTTGAGAGTACATATCCATCTTTATATTTTCCTTCTCTTTCCTTTCTTTGTATTTCTTTCATTCTCTTTCCTTTCATCCTTTCCTTTATCTGCCAGGCTTCTAAGGAGGGAGTGTTGATGCTTCTGGTTCTATGTAGGGTATTAGCACGTATTTAGAGCACAAATCAGCCCCGATCTCTTACCTTATAATAGAGGGTTAGGGAGACTGACGAAAGATTTAAAGATGCAAGCAGATTTATAAAAAAAAAAATTATACTCACAGATATTATAAAAAAAATCATTCACACACACACACACACACACACACACACACACACACACACACACACACACAAACACACACACACACACACACACACACACACACACTAATATTCTATACCGCATGAAAATATAAGACCAATATCAATTTAAACAAGAACTCTGAAAGCTAATATATATATATATATATATATATATATATATATATATATATATATATATATATATATATATATATATATATATATATATATATATATATATATATATATCCAGATCGTGAACTTAAACCTTTCCATATCACACAGTTGAAGTATTGAGAATAGTCGTGATTCAAGTTTTATCTGGGACCGATTTAGATTAGTTTCCGTGAGCGTGCGTCGTCTTGTGGTGTCTGAGCCTGTTGTTTTCCTAGATGATGTATTGGTAAAGAAGAGGGAAGTAAAGGAAGGAAGGGATGGTTTTCAAGTATTAAGATAACACCTGATTTTAGTTTTATCTGGGACCGATTTAGATTAGTTTCCGTGAGAGCGTATACCGTCTTGTGGTGTCTGAGCCCGCTGTTGTTTTTCCAGATGATGTATTGGAGAGGGAAATAAGGGAAGGGAAGGGATGGTTTTCAAGTATTAAGAAAACTCCTGATTCTAGTTTTATCTGGGACCGATTTAGATTAGTTTCCGTGAGGCCGTGGACCGTCTTGTGGCGTCTGAGCTCGCTGTTGTTTTCCTTGATGATGTATTGGAGAGGAGAGAGGAAGAAAGGAAGGGCAGGGAAGGATGGTTTCTTCGTTATTGTTGAAATCGAAACCGATATTCTTACCGGCACATGTTGAAAGAGGAGAAGGAGGATGTGAGGAGGAGGATGTGGCCGTTGTGTTGGAGAGGAAGGGATGCGGATGGTGATGATGGCGGCGGTGGTGGTGGTGGTGAGAAGAATGAATGGTGCGTGGTGAGGCGAGGTTGTGGCAATACCTGAGTGGCGGTGTTGTGTTGTGTTGTGTTGTGTTGGCGGTCGACGATACATGCGAGGCGGCAGAAGATGGCAATTGTGGAGATGGGAGTTGTCAGCGGTAGTGGTCGTGGGAGGGGTAAGGCCACCGGAGTGGACTCGTCCCTTTCTCAAAGTGAAGGAAAGAAAGTAAGAAAGAAAGGAAGGAAGATAGAAAATAACACAGTTTCTCCACCTATCCACTCGACACAATCTTCCAAACAACTATCCCCTATTCTTTGACAACACCCAGCTATCACCTTCCTCAACACTAAACATCCTCAGTCTATCCTTAACTCAAAATCTCAACTGGAAACTTCATATCTCATCTCTTACTAAATCAGCTTCCTCGAGGCTGGGCGTTCTGTACCGTCTCCGCCAGTTCTTCTCCCCTGCACAGATGCTGTCCATATACAGGGGCCTTGTCCGCCCTTGTATGGAGTATGCATCTCATGTGTGGGGGGGCTCCACTCACACAGCTCTTCTGGACAGAGTGGAGGCTAAGGCTCTTCGTCTCATCAGCTCTCCTCCTCATACTGATAGTCTTCTACCTCTTAAATTCCGCCGCAATGTTGCCTCTCTTTCTATCTTCTATCGATATTTCCACGCTGACTGCTCTTCTGAACTTGCTAACTGCATGCCTCCCCCCCTCCCGCGGCCCCTGCTGCACTCGACTTTCTACTCATGCTCATCCCTATACTGTCCAAACCCCTTATGCAGAGTTAACCAGCATCTTCACTCTTTCATCCCTCACGCTGGTAAACTCTGGAACAATCTTCCTTCATCTGTATTTCCTCCTGCCTACGACTTGAACTTTTCAAGAGGAGGTATCAGGACACCTCTCCTCCCGAAACTGACCTATCTTTCGGCCACCTCTTTGGATTCTTTTAGGAGCAGTGAGTAGCAGGCTTTTTTTTATTAATGTTTTCTTTTTGTGCCCTTGAACTGTCTCATTTGCTGTCAAAAAAAAAAAAAAAGGATGATAGTATTAGTGTTTGTGAAGGATACGGGTGATGCTGGTTTCGGGTGAGTAGAGTGGACGCGTCTCTTTGTGCAGGTGAAGAAAAGAAAGTATGGAAGAAAGGAAGGAAGATAGAAAATAAGTATGATGTGAACAGGGTATCTGTAATGTGTTTGTGAAGGGGGTAAGGATGATGCTGGTTTCAGGGAGTGGAGTGGACCGTCTTTTGTGGTAGGTGAAGAAAAGGAAGGAAAGGAAGAAAGTAGGGTAGAAAATACAGATGGTATGAATAGGGTGTTAATGTTAGTGCCTGTTGAGGGGTAAGGGTGGCAATAAGACTCTGGTTAAGGTGAGTGAAGTGGACTTGTCTCTTGTGGCAGGTGAGGAAAAGGAAGGAAAGGAAGGAAGTAAGGTAGAAAATAAAGATGATGTGAATAGGGTGGGTCTCTCATTCATTCATATCTTTCATTCGTCTTTCACTCTTCATCTTGCTATCCATATATTAAAGTCTTGCCCCTGTTCATTTATTCATCATCTTTATATTTATCATTATTCATCATTATCATTGTTACTCACCTTACTGGGCGCACTACAAAAGCGCGGATTCGAAAAGATAAACGAGTTCGAAACTCACCCTTAATGAAGTTACAAAAGCGTGCCAAGATTATTCCCTTTTGACTCGCTATTTCAATAAGTATCGTTTAGTGTGTCTTAATGATTCACAAAGTGTTCACTGTTGTTGTAGCCGGTTGATTACACCTTGATGGTCAGTCAGTCCGTTGTTTTCATCCTGTGCTGTGCTGTGCTGTGCTGTGCTGTCCAGTATGGAGTTCACCATTTCTAAGACCAACAAAGGCAAGAAGTGCTTAATGCAGGATGGATATATATATATATATATATATATATATATATATAGAGAGAGAGAGAGAGAGAGAGAGAGAGAGAGAGAGAGAGAGAGAGAGAGAGAGAGAGAGAGAGAGAGAGAGAGAGAGAGAGAGTTGATAGCACACTGACTAATGGATCCATATCGTGGCGATATACGAACAAAAAATGTAAAGGTCGACTTAAAACAGACAGCACAATAACTGAAGTAAATACTCCAATACAATGTGAGCACAGTCATGACAAGGATGAAAAAAAAAAAAAAAACTAGAAAGACAGCAAATACGTGGAACAGTGAAAAGGAAGGCAACTGACGACTTGACGGCAAGGCCTTCAAAGCTAATTAGAATTGAACTACAAAAATTCTCTGACAATGAACTTGAATCTACTGATATAAGATCGATTGCACAATCATTATACAGAGAAAGGCGAAAGTGTATCCAGTATTACCTAAAACTCGTCAGGAACTACACCATGCTCTTAATTATATGACTACTACAACCAAAGGGGAAGATTTTATCATGGAAAATAATCCTGAGACAGGTTTGGTTATTCTTTCATGTACAACAAATCTAGATTTTTTGACAAACACTGCTGAGGAAATCTTCGTAGATGGGACTTTTAAATGTTGTCCTAAGTTCTTTTATCAGCTGTACACCATACATGGATTATGTAATGGACATTATATTCCGTTAGTGTATGCCTTATTACCAGGTCAATCTGAGGAGATTTAAATTAAAAACAGTGACATTGGCCAGTGGCTAAAATTATCGTTTGGATTGCATTTCATTGACCCTAAGGAAGTTGAAGATTGCTTTGTGGATGAGCTTATGGCAGATGCACCTCAGAATGATAGATATACACGTTTTGCGGACTATCTTGTTGACAATTATATATCACTAGACTCAAGATATCCTCCAGTGCTTTGGGCTAAAATCCCCTCACATACCAAGCGTACAAACAATGCTGCGGAATCTTTTCATGCTAATTTTAATGAGCATTTTTATACATCCCATCCATCAATATATGTATTCCTTGACGTTCTAGTGAAGCTCCAGAGTAATACCTACATAAAGATGAGGAGTATCAGTAAGCCTGCAACAATGAGGAAACCTGAATAAAACAGGAACGAGTATGCTATTCCCCAGTACAACAAATATATTTCAGGAGAAATAGACAGACACAATTATATGAAGAGTTTGGGTAACAAAATCAGAGCAAATACAAAACTAATAATCGAGGTGTATGACGAATATTTTATTATATAAACTGGTTTTATGGACACACATTTGTTTTTACATGACGAATATAGGATTATATAAAGTGTTTTATAAAGGACTGCAAGGACAAGCCTGTACTGAGGTGCAAGGAGAATATACTTACATACTTAGAAAAAGTATATTTTTCCTGCTTAAAAATCCTACTTCCACCTCCCCGTGGTAAGCAGGGGGCAACAGATGATATCATCTGGCTAACGGAAGAGGTGAGCGATCGTTACTGAACGTATGAACAATCGGACTTGGAGGTGAGTGATAAAACACGCTTTTCACTTAATATTCTGCCGCGCTTTTGATAGCAATATATCAGCAACGTTTGCCTCGCTTTTGATATGCCAATCCGCGCTTTCGTAAAACGCCGCCCTTACTCACCTCTCATTCACTGATCTTCACTATTCATCTTTCTCTCCATACACTGATCTGGTTTTCTCTCCTTTATCATCGCTTTCTTATCCGTTCACTCATTGTTCACCTTACTCTTAGGGCGAAATTTCCTTGGCGGCAATTAAAACGTATGAGAGAGAGAGAGAGAGAGAGAGAGAGAGAGAGAGAGAGAGAGAGAGAGAGAGAGAGAGAGAGAGAGAGAGAGAATAAACAGATAGACAGACAGACAGATGCCGAGAGAGATAGATAGAGAGAGAGAAAGAGAAAAGTAGAGAGGGCAGGTAATTTAGCGCAGTGGCGGGTCATCCACACGGAAACTCTCCTACAACGTGAATCCACTCGCTGACTAATTGGTCGTGGAGTTCGGGGCGAGGGGGCGAGGAGGGCCGCCACCCATCAGCCGGCCAGTCACCTTGAGGCCCGGGGCTGTCACACTTCGCCAACTGACTTCAATAATATATAATTACGCGACTGTCGCTTTCCTGCTACTGTCGGCGCGCAAGCTCACATGTTTTATAAAGCTTACATAAGAGTTTGGGGCATTTCCTTCAGCAGTTTTATGACCCTGGTGGTGGTTTGACCCTTCTTCTGTATCGTGAACCTAAAAACAACGCTCATTAGAACCCGATTCATCCCCTTTTTGGACTTCGGAAACAGTTGATGTGAGAGGCGGCAGCGTCTGACAGTGCCGACCTGTGTCCCGTCTTTCCCCTGTTCCCTGCTGCTGCCCGACGCGTTCTTCTTCTCCCCCACAGCCTTGCTACTGCTGGGTGGAATACATGAATTAAACTTGTCACATCTAGCCGGCATTCTCTCTCTCTCTCTCTCTCTCTCTCTCTCTCTCTCTCTCTCTCTCTCTCTCTCTCTCTCTCTCTCTCTCTCTCTCTCTCTCTCTCTCTCTCTCTCTCTCTCTCTCTCTCTCTCATCTATACTTTTTCCTTTCCTCTCGCATTCAGTTCATTATTTCATATATAATTTATCGTGTCAAAGGTATTATTAGGCATTATTTATGTTGTAAGCACTTCGTTGTCTTAATATAACAGGCGCACCTAACATCACTAAATGTGGGGTACAAACTTGGCGGAGGGACTGTTTTTTGGGGGCCATTGAAGGTTATGGCTAAAAAAGTAGCCTGTCCGGATATTTTGCTTTTATTTATTAATGATCCACGAGACATCCTAGAGTTAAATCAAAGTATGTGTTTATCTTTGTATTCATTCATACACACACTGGTAATATTTATGTGGTGTCTGATTCACTTATTAGAGTGAAATTCTATTGTGATAAACAGTCACAAATTCGTGTCACTAGTAAAACTGAAATTAGTAATTTAAGTTTTGCCACCATGAAATATACACAAATAGATAGATCTGAAAGGTCACGAAGTCACAATAAGTGACATCACCTGCTTTATGCAGTAAAAATATGCTATTTAAAGAATATGATATCCGCAAAACATATAAATCCGTAAAATCATTTTAGGGAAGGCGGTGGCTGAGTGTTAGCGTGCTGGGCCCACATTCACCACGTGATGGACGACGCAAGTTCGAATCCTCACGCTACCACCTCGGATTTTTCAGTCACCGCCGAGTGGCTTAAATCTACCCACATGCTGTCCTGAAGACCACCCATCAACCCGGACTGTAGAGGAAACCGTCCAAGTGACGGGCTGGGGTTGAACACCAGCCCGGCCCCTTAAGCAAGCCTACTGGCGCTATAGGCGTAGACGTAAAAGAAAAAATGGCGGGCGCTGCTGCCTCGGGCATCGGGGCTACAGACTATACGTATTTTCATATTATTGTTCTCTTGTTTATTCAATGTTGTGTTCAAGAAAAGAATACTCATAATTTTAGTTAGTTTTGGTTATAAGGATTCTTTACGAAATACAATTATAACGTTACCTTCTCTACATTAGAAACGTCCTGAATCCTGGATCGGCCATGGTGATGTTAGGTGCGCCTGTTGCTGGAGCATTTCTCTATCGTTCTTTTCCTTCTCTCTCGTGTGTGTATATATATATATATATATATATATATATATATATATATATATATATATATATATATATATATATATATATATATATATATATATATATATATATATATATATATATATATATATATATATATATATATATATATATATATATATATATATATATATATATATATATATATATATATATATATATATATATATTTCCCAAACCCTTTTCTTGCTCTCGCATTCAGTTCAGCATTTTCTATTTCATTTAACGCGTGTAAAGTATTCATGTTGCAAGCTCTTTTTAATGTAACAGCTGAGGTGCATGTGCCAGCTGTTCTTTCTCGTATTTATATTCATAGCAGGAACGACTCTTTCACCTGCCTAAGCCTTCACTTTCCTCTCGCATTCAGTCCAGCCTTTCATATTTCCGACTCAACTCCTTCAATATAAAAAATCCCTGATTTCTCTCTCGCAACCCAGACCTGTTCTATTACTTATCTAATCGTATATAATTTCATAGACGGAGCGAGTACTTTATCTGCCATACCTTCCTTTCCTCTTATATTCAGTTCAGCTTTTCCTATTTAATCTGACGTGTAAGGTCTTCGTCATTTTAATTTTACATCTGACTTTCCTCGTCAACTGTTCATCTTTTCGTGTAATTGTATAGACGGAGCGAATATATCATCTGCTATTCCCTTCACATTCATCTTTTATTCATTTCAGCATTTCCTGTTTAAATAACGTGTCTGAAGTGGATTTTTCTATTGTTGTTTTATTTCTTCTCGTGTATAATTTCATAAACGGAGCGAATATTTCATCTATAACCTTGACTTTCCTCGCCTCTCGCATTCAATCCAATATTTCCTATTTCATATAGCTTGTGTAAGGTAGCTATTCATGTTGCAAGGACCTCGTTGTCTTCTTAAATTAACAGCTGACTTTCACTCGTCGACTGTTCTTTCATCTTTTCGTGTAACTTAATAGACGGAGCGAATATTTCATCTGCTATTCCCTTCACTTTCCTCTTTTATTCATTTCAACATTTCCTATTTAAATTACTTGTGTCTGAAGTGGATTTTTCTATTGTTTTTTTTACTTCTTCTCGTGTATAATTTCATAGTCCGAACGAATATTTCATCTGCCACACCTTTCCTTATCTCTTGCGATCAACCCAGCATTTTATATTTAATCTAACGTGTTTAAGGTATTCATGTTGCAATCATTTCGTTGTTCATCTAATTTAACAGCTGACTTTCACTCGTCGACTGTTCTTTCATCTTTTCGTATGTTACTTAATAGCCGGAGCGAATATTTCATCTGCTGCTCCCTTCACTTCTCTCTTTATTCAATCTAACATTTCCTATTTAATATCACGTGTGTCTAAAGATCATTGGTTTATTGCTCCTTACTTTTCCTCCTGTTTAATTTCACACAGACGGAAAATTTATTTCATCATCTACACCCTTTCCTCGCTTTTCACATTCAACATTTCATATTTTGTTTAACGGGTGTAAAGTATTCATGTTGCAAGCACCTCGTTGTCTTTTTAATGTCACAGCTGAATTGCATGTGTCAACTGTTCTTTCTCGTATTGAAATTCATAGAAGGAACGACTATCTTATCTGCTATAGCCTTTCCTCTCTTCTTGCCCTCACTTCAACACTTCCTTTATTTAATCTGACTGTACTCCTTCATGTGATTTCCTTCTTGTCTGTTGTTCTTTTTCCTCTTGTATTTAATATAGACAACGAGTATTTCATCTCCTATACCTATACCTATACCTATTTCATCTTCTCGCCCTCATTCAAATCTCTGTTTAATCTAACTATACTCTTTTAGGTATTTTCCTATATACATGATCCCATATTTCCTCTCCTGCCACCCTCCTATATAATTTCAAAGACGTGTCAAGTATTTCATCTGCTATAGCCTTCACCTTCCTCTCGCATTCAATTCAACGTCTATGTAATCTAACTGTACTCCTTTATGCCGTGCCGTATATACCTGATTCCTTATTTCCTCTCCCGCCACCCCAACCTGTTGCTATACTTTTCTCCTCCTATATAATTTCAAAGCCGTATCGAGTATTTCATCTGCTATAGCCTTCACCTTACTCTCGCATTCAATCCAAGGTCTATTTAATCTCACTGTACTCCTTTATGCCGTGTCGTAAATGCATGCTCCCCTATTTCCTCTCCCGCCACCCCGACCTGTTGCTATACTTTTCCTCTCCTATTTTATTTCAAAGACGTATCGAGTATTTTATCTGCTATAGCCTTCACCTTCCTCTCGCATTCAATTCAACATCTATTTAATCTAACTGTACTCCTTTATGCCGTGTCCTATATACATGCTCCTTATTTCCTCTCCCGCCACCCCAACCTGTTGCTATACTTCTCCCCTCCTATATAATTTCAAAGACGTATCGAGTATTTCATCTGCTATAGCCTTCACCTTCCTCTCGCATTCAATTCAACATCTATTTAATCTAACTGTACTCCTTTATGCCGTGTCCTATATACATGCTCCTTATTTCCTCTCCTGCCACCCCTGACCTTTGTTGCCTCTCTCTCTCCCTGCTCTCCTGCCCTCCTTCCGCCCTTTCCCTGCGCCCCACGTCCCTCCGCCAGAGTCTGTACGCCCCACTCTGCCTCCTGCCCCCAGAGAACAGTCAGTCGTCGCCGCGTTAACTCGGGCCGAAGTAACGACCAGCCGAGTCTTAAATTGTTTCCGGTGTCGACGGGAGAGAGAGAGAGAGAGAGAGAGAGAGAGAGAGAGAGAGAGAGAGAGAGAGAGAGAGAGAGAGAGAGAGAGAGAGAGAGAGAGAGAGAGAGAGGTGGGAGGGATTGGGGTGAGGGGTGAGGATGGTGCTGTTGTTGTTGTTGTTGATGATGTTGTTGTTGTTGTTGTTGTTCCTCTTGACGTTGTTTTGAGTTTAGGATGTATACATATTCATTTGATGGTCTCTTTGTGTGTGTGTGTGTGTGTTTTTTACCTCTTACATATACATTAGTTAGTTTGTGTTTGTTTTGTGTAGTTTGTTTGTGTGTCTGTGTTTTTTTCTTGTCTACATGTATTGTGTCAAGTAAATTTTATCATACGTATTCATCCTTAAGTTAGGTCTAATGTGTGTGTGTGGGGGGATAGAGAAAGAGACAGAGACAGACAGACAAACAGACGGAGAAACAGAAAGTCACAGACCCGAACAGAAAACAAAGAGAAAGACAGACAGACAGTGACAGAAAGAGATAAAGAGAGAAGGGGAGGGCTAAAGTCCTCGAAAGAGGGGCCAAGGAGAGGGGGCAGGCTAGGGTCGTGAGCCCCCCCACCGCCACCACACACAAGTTGGCAAGTCAAGGAAATATTGTGATTACGTCGCGGCCACCACCACCACCACCAACAACAACAACAACAAGTGGAAGAAGAGGAGGAAAAGAATGACCGAGTAGTCGTTGGATCCGGCAGAACTTAGATTAACAAAGACGCGCGTTCGAAGAGATGTGAAAACTGTGCTTCTTTTTTCTTTCTCCTTTACTTGGTCTCGGAAATGAAGGAAAAGAAGTTTGTTGTGTCGGTGCGCTGAGGGAAAGAAGAAGAGGAAGAAGAAGAGGAGGAGGAGGAAAATGAAGGAAAAGAAGTTTGTTGTGTCGGTGCCCTGAGGGAAAGAAGAAGAGGAGGAGGAGGAAAATGAAGGATAGGAAGTTTGTTGTGTCGGTGAGCTGACGGTAAGAAGAAGAGGAAGAAGAAGAAGAGGAGGAGGAGGAAATGAAGGAAAAGAAGTTTGTTGTGTCGGTGCTGAGGAAAGAAGATGAAGAAGAGGAGGAGGAGGAGGAGGAGGAAAAGAATCAGAAAGATCTTAAATTGACAAGGCTGCATATTATGATAAATAGAAGAATCATATATTAGTACAACTATGCACAATTATTTCATTTGTCCACTCACCACAGGCTCAAGGGTTAATGTGACGGAGATGAGCACCGAGGCCACGCGCAGCTATAGCTAATGCCCCCAACTTTACCTCTCTTTGACCTCTCTTTTGGCCACTCATTGATACTTTCTTATATACCAAGTAGGAACTGGGAATAGCGTTTTTTTTTTTTTTTTTTAATTTTGCTTTAGCTGCTTCCTCTACTGTAAAAAAAACAAATATCTTGCATGTTCACCTGGCTCTCCCGACTGAGGTGTGTTCGCGTAATCACGTTCACAGGTATTATAACAGGTGTCGCCGCTGACGGGCCGGCGCGCGGGGCTCAATTTGCCGAGGACAGCCCGTGCTCACAGTGCCGGAGTGACGCGTCCACGACTTGTTTATTTACATCGATTTTTCTTCTCTCTTGCATATCAGTTAAGATTTGTTGGATAATTTACAAGGCATCATCGTCATCATTTTTTATCCTCCTCTTCCTCTTGCTCCTCCTCCTCCTCCTCCTCCTCCTCCTCCTCCTCCTCCTCGACTATGAAAACTATGAAAAGCAAATTGCACGCGAAGCCAAGTCCAACCCGAAAAAGTTCTTCACGTATATAAGAACCAAAAAGAAGACAAAAAGCAATATCGGTCTCTTAAAAGATGAAAGTGACGTACTAACACAGGACAGTAGCCAAATGGTCGAAATCCTAAACAGAAACTTCGCGTCTGTGTTCACGGTCGAGAATACCTAGTCCGTACCCGAGAGCCCTACCCCACCGATGGGAATCAGTCCCCTAGAAATTGGCGCAATCGAAGAACGGGATGTGAAGAAGTACCTAGACAAACTCGAGACAAACAAGTCCACCGGACCCGACGACTTGTCCCCCAGGCTGCTCAAGGAACTCAAGCAGCAAATCCTCAAGCCACTCACCGCCATCTACAATCTGTCACTACAACAAAACAAAGTCCCAAAAGACTGGAAACAAGCGAATGTAACTCCGATCTACAAAAAGGGAGACAAAAGTGTGGCCCTAAACTACAGACCAATCAGCCTGACCTCTGTGGCGGGAAATATCCTCCAGAAGATCATCAGAGACAAACTCGTTAGGTTCCTTGAAGACAACAACATCATTTCCGATGCTCAGCACGGTTTCAGGAACAAGCGCTCATGCTTAACCAATTTATTGGACTTCTTCCAAGGTATCTATGACAACTGGGATAATCACATCCCCAGCGATGTTATATATCTAGACTTTCAGAAAGCCTTTGACAAAGTGCCACACGAAAGACTCCTCAAGAAACTCAAGTCGGCGGGATTAGGCGGCAATCTGACAGCGTGGATCAAGGACTGGCTCACTGGAAGAAAACAACGAGTTGTACTCAACGGACAGGCCTCCGAGTGGCTCCCGGTCACAAGTGGAGTGCCACAGGGGTCAGTGCTGGGACCCATACTTTTCATCATATATATCAACGACCTAGAACTAGGATTGAAATCCAATCTTTCAAAATTTGCCGACGACACAAAGGTGAGTGGAAGGCCCTCACAACGGCAGACTGCAAAATTATCCAGAGAGACCTGGACCAGATCACTCGGTGGTCAGAAAATGACAGATGTCCTTCAACACTACCAAATGTAAAGTAATGCATATCGGATCCAGAAACCTAAACCACAAATACCACATGGGTGGCAAACCAATACATGTTGTGCACGAGGAAAAAGACCTCAAGTCACCATCAGCAGTGACTTGAAACAAACAAAACACTGCAAGTCCGCCTGTAAGAAAGCCAATACAATGCTTGGGTTCATATCGAGGAACTTCGAATACAAGACGCCGGGAGTTATGTTATCCTTGTACAATTCGCTGGTAAGGCCCCACCTGGAATACGCCGTGCAATTCTGGTCTCCTAATTACAGGAAAGACATTGAATTACTTGAGAGAGTACAGCGCCGCGCCACGAAGATGATACCATCACTGAGGACGAAGCCCTATGAAGAGCGACTCGAGCGACTCAACCTCTTCACGTTGGAAAAGAGACGCCTGCGGCGAGACATGATACAAGTCTTTAAGTGCCTGAACAAGCTCAGCAACGTTGATCATTCCAAACTCTTCACGCTACAAACCAACCTGAGAACAAGAAACAACGGAAAAACAATTCAAGCAAAGCGATGCAATACCGACATCGGCAGGAGTTATTTCTCGAATAGAGTTGTTCGCCACTGGAACAGCCTTCCTGCAGAAGTGGTTAGCGCAGAGACCATCAACTCCTTCAAGAAACGCATTGATCGCCACTTTGCTGCATCGGGAGGGAACTGAACGTTCCCAAGAGTAGATAAACAAGTGCTTTAATCCTTCCCTGCAAGCCACTCCTATGGCAAACGAATTGATTGAATCACTGAACGTAGGTAGCCTAGTAATGAGCCAACAGGCTTTCTGCTGCCTGCTAGTCCATGTTTCCATGTTTCCTCCTCCTCGAACTCCTTTTGCTCCTCCTCTTCCTCCTCTTCCTCCTCCTCTTGCTCTTCCTCCTCCTCCTTCTCCTCCTCCTCCTCCTCCTCCTCCTCCTTCTCCTCCTCTTCCTCCTCCTCCTCCTTTTCCTCATCCTCTATCCTGTTTTTCACGAATGCATAATAAAGTCTTTCTGCTTTGAGAGAGAGAGAGAGAGAGAGAGAGAGAGAGAGAGAGAGAGAGAGAGAGAGAGAGAGAGAGAGAGAGAGAGAGAGAGAGAGAGAGAGAGAATCATTAGCTACCACAGCACAACTTCCCTCCCAAACATTCTCCAGCTCTCTCTTTAACATCAGCACACTCAGTCCTGCTCCAATAAAGGTTCTCATTTCACCTCCCAACCTGTTTTCCTGTCGGTTCTGTCCTCTTGAGTTCATGGAACAGAAAAATCGTATGTTCTTAAGCTATACACACTCTTCTCACTTCTCAGTCTGTTCCATTCCTTCACCACGTTATTCATAAACTAGTTCTGCCTGTATCCTTCCCCAGCCTGAGTCCATCCTGTTATTTAGGTCCAGACTCCTCCTCTTTATCTCTTCTACAGTTATATACTATCTTACTATATTACTGTCACTTTCATCACTTCTACAGTTACTATCCTACTATATTACTGTCACTTTCATCACTTCTACAGTTACTATCTTACCATATTACTATCACTTTTATCACTTCTACAGTTACTATCTTACTATATTACTGTCACTTTCATCACTTCTACAGTTACTATCTTACTATATTACTGTCACTTTTATCACTTCTACAGTTACTATCTTACTATATTACTGTCACTTTCATCACTTCTACAGTTACTATCTTACTATATTACTATCACTTTTATCACTTCTACGGTTACTATTTTATTATATTACTGTCACTTTTATCACTTCTACAGTTACTATCTTACTATATTACTGTCACTTTCATCACTTCTACGGTTACTATCTTACTATATTACTATCACTTTTATCACTTCTACAGTTCCTGGTTACCACTCTTCCCATTAACAGTTTTAGGTTCACTCCTAAGAGCCTAAGAACATGAGTCTGTAGGAGGCCGTCTGCAGTTCCTGGGTTGAGATTCTTAGGTCGGTTTCTGAGACGCTTTTCTCTTATATCAACTCTTTCTAAAGGCCAATAAGGAGGTTAAACGCGTTCCCATGAGTGTTTCTTTACGTTCATGGTACAGAAGAATGGCCACACTACCACTAGGGTTATAAAACTATCCATGGAAAGTTCCACTACTCGTACGAAATGAAACTGCTACAAGTGTGTGTGCTTGAGGGACGAAATGTTTAATAATATGACCCTCACTTCTGTCACTATCTGTTACTAATACTGTATCATCTGAACGCGTTCTCATGAGTGTTTCTTTACGTTCATGGTACAGAAGAATGGCCACACTACCACCAGGGTCATAAAAGTACCCCTGGAAATGCTCAAAGCTCCTATTAATGCCTTGTCAAATGTGTGTGCCAGGGCGCCGAAATGTTTAAGACGACCCTTACTACTTCAGCTGTTTATCGGTTATCAGAGCTTTGCATAACACGACCCACTGAAGTCCTCAATTTCCCGCAGCTAACCAACGCTCTGAGGCAGCAAATGACCCTATGTGTGTGTGTGTGTGTGTGTGTGTGTGTGTGTGTGTGTGTGTGTGTGTGTGTATCATGAGTTCGCATTCATTAATATTTCGGCTCCCAGGAACACATATTTGACAAGGCTTTCGTACGAGTTCTAGGCATTTCCAGGGGTAGTTTTACGGCCCCGGTGGTAGTCTGACCCTTCTTCTGTGCCATGAACCAAAGGAAACACTCACGAGAACCCGACTGATCTCCTTCTTGGCCTTTGGAAACAGTTGATGTGAGGGGTGGAAGGAAGCGGCTGAGAGCACCAACCCCGCGTCCTGCTGGTTCACTCACGCCGCCACTCATCCCGCCACTCTCTGCCTTTCCCACCTCATATGTTCCGCCTTATCAGCCACCATCGCCGCATTACCCGCCGTTTCCATTCCACGCCCCCCTCACACACACACACACACACACACACACACACACACACACACACACACACACACACACACACACACACACACACACACACACACACCCGCTGGCAATCTTTCTCCATATCCATCTCTCTCCTTGGTCGTTCTGGTCTGTTTGCTCTCCACTTTTACTGACGTTGATTCTTGCTTTTCCTTTGTAATGTTTGGTCTCTGTTGTCTTACGTGTGGCCATACTGCGTTATGCACCTTTTATACAATGACCAGCAGCTGTGACGTGAGAGAGAGAGAGAGAGAGAGAGAGAGAGAGAGAGAGAGAGAGAGTTAAGGAGAAATGATGAAAATAAAAGATAAAAAAGTAATGCATCAACAACAACAACGACAATAACAACAGCAACATTAAACTTTGTCACGGTAGGAATGGTAATTGTTATATAGGCCTCTCTCTCTCTCTCTCTCTCTCTCTCTCTCTCTCTCTCTCTCTCTCTCTCTCTCTCTCTCTCTCTCTCTCTCTCTCTCTCTCTCTCTCTCTCTCTCTCTCTCTCTCTCTCTCTCTCTCTCTCTCTCTCTCTCTCTCTCTCTCTCTCTCTCTCTCTCTCTCTCTCTCTCTCTCTCTCTGTCTTTCTATCTGTACATTTAGCATTCCATCTATCTATCTATCTATCTCGAGGCCTTCCCCTTATACTCTCATCCATCAGTTTATTTTCTAATTTAATTCTTGTTCTCTTGATTCCTCGGACGTGAACACTGAAATAAATTGTTTGTCTGCAGTTTAATGTGTCCCGGAAAGTGTGTGTGTCTGTGCAGGTGTGGACAGAACCCGGCTGCTACCTGTGCGCCTTTAAATATTAACTCGTATATTAATTTTTGTCCCGGAGTTTAATATTGATTGTCTCCGTGTTTACAAGAAGCGTCGCCGTCATAATTTTCCCTTAGTTAGTGTGTCGAGAGCCAGGCCAGGGATAACATTTGCCTGATTTTTTTTTACAGAAAGGAAGCATTTCAAGGGCAAAAAAGATAATAGTGAAAGAAAGAAACCCTCTAATCACTGCCCCTATATAAAAAAATAAAGTTTAGAAGGATGGCCAAAAGAGAGGTCAATTTCGGGAGGAATTGAAGTCATAGGCAGGAGAGAATACACACAAAAGAAGGTTGTTTGAGACTTTTCAGAGTGCAAAAGTGTAAAGGAAAAAATAATGAAGGTGCTGGTTAACTCTTGCATAAGGGGTTTGGACAGTGTAGGGATGAGCTAGAGTAGAAAGTCGAGTGCAAAGGGGATGGGAGGGAGGAGGCATACAGTTAGCAAGTTCAAAGAGCAGTCAGCGTGAAAATATCGATAGAAGATAGAAAGAGAGGCAACGTGGCGGCGGATTTAAGAGGTAAAAGACTATCAGTAAGAGGAGGGGAGTTGATGAAATGAAAAGCCTTTGTGAAAATGTTTGCAAATGTTGAGAGCTTGACTGGTGGTAACGTTTGTCGTGTTGTTTTGAGAGCTTGACTGGTGGTAACGTTTGTCTTGCTGTGTTGAGAGCTTGACTGGTGGTAACGTTTGTCTTGCTGTGTTGAGAGCTTGACTGGTGGTAACGTTTGTCTTGCTGTGTTGAGAGCTTGACTGGTGGTAACGTTTGTCTTGCTGTGTTGAGAGCTTGACTGGTGGTAACGTTTGTCTTGCTGTGTTGAGAGCTTAACTGGTGGTAACGTTTGTCTTGCTGTGTTGAGAGCTTGACTGGTGGTAACGTTTGTCTTGCTGTGTTGAGAGCTTGACTGCCTCCCCCCTCTTTTTTCTCCCTCCTCCTTTGTATCATTTTCCTTCCTTCTTTTTTTTGGTGTTGCGTTAGTCTGAGTGTGTTGAGAGCTTGACTACCTCCCTCATCTTTTTCCTTCCTCCTTTCTTTGTACCATTTTCCTTCCTTCATTCATTCCTTCCTTCCTTCATTCCTTTCTTCCTTCCCTTCATTGGTGTTACGTTTGTCTAAGTGTGTTAAGAGCTTGACTGCCTCCCTCCCTCTTTTACCTCCTTCCTCCCCTCCATTGTATCATTTTCCTTTCCTTCCTTCCTTTCCTCCTTCCTTCCTTCCTCCTTCCTTCCTTCCTTCCTTTTGTGATAACGTAAACTTTAGTGTCTTGAGAGCTTGGATTCAACGAAAACCTAAAACCAGACTACATAGGAGAGAGAGAGAGAGAGAGAGAGAGAGAGAGAGAGAGAGAGAGAGAGAGAGAGAGAGAGAGAGAGAGAGAGAGAGAGAGAGAGAGAGAGAGAGAGAGAGAGAGAGAGGGGTAAAGGGGGGGTGTTATGGAGTTAAACAGACAGATAGACAGGCAGATCAACAGCCATTCAGTCAGAGAGGCAGGTAATTGGAGGCAGACAGACATTTATATGCAGAGAGAGCAGAACCAAATAGACAAAGGCAGTCACAGATAGATAGATATGTAGATATATAGATAGATAGATAAATAGATAGATAGACAGACAGACAGACAAATTACAACCAGACAAGCACGACTGAGTGACTGACAGAGGGAGAAACAAGAGTGACACACACACACACACACACACACACACACACACACACACACACACACACACACACACAAGTGCCCGCCTGTTTTATTTTTACAATGTTATATTTGCATCGTAAACAACGCGAGTATTTATAGGTAGGTTTCAGAAGGTTCCTGAGTGTGTGTGTGTGTGTGTGTGTGTGTGTGTGTGTGTGTAATAACATTTTTACCTGCATTTCGTGGTCAGTATACTCTTATCTATCTATCTATCTATCTTTCTATCTATTTATATATTTATCTATATGTGTATGTGTGTGTGTGTGTGCGTGTGTGTGTGTGTGTGTGTGTGTGTGTGTGTGTGTGTGTGTGTTATGGCCCTCAATACACCATCAACAAAGTGACTATGGCGCTGGTTGACGGACAGCTGTGATTTTATTGTCGTCGTAAGGTCTTCAGTTAGTCGTTTGAAGGGTCGGTCAACGGTGCCTTGGGGTCATGGAGGGTCGTGGAGGGCGTGGCGCGGGGAGGGTCGTCAGTGAGGCGAGGAGACCATTATGGAAACGACTTGCAAATGTTTGGGCATCAGGACCCGTGCAGTGTTGGGATGGTGGTCATGGAGGAGGAGGAGGAAGAAGAAGATGAAGAAGAAGAAGAAGAAGAAGAAGAAGAAGAAGAAGAAGAAGAAGAAGAAGAAGAAGAAGAAGAAGAAGAGAAAGAGCAGTTTAACATCGGTGTGTCGCCTCTTTGTTTACTTAGATTTGTTTGTGTGTGGACGAGTGATGTCTTCAGTTGTGTTCTTGTGTCTTTGTGTGTTTTGTGTGCCTGTCTTCTCATCCACGGTGTCCCAAATGTCTTCTTTTACGTCATTTATGTCTTCGGCTTACTTATAATTAGGCTTGTTTGGGTGTTTTTTATAAGTGATGTCTTGAGTTGTTTTCTTGTGTCCTCTGAACCACGATATCCCAGTTGTATGTGTTTTAAGCCCAGATTCTCGCATATTTGGAGGCTTCTTCTCTCCTCTTCAGCTGTTTTCCTCTCTTCCTTCCTCTTTCTTACTTCTCTTCTTATCCTACCATCTCTCTTTTCTTCCCATCTTGTTTTGTGTGTATGGGTGATGTTTTGAGTTGTCTTTTTGTGTGTGTTTTAGTGTGTTTGTGTCTCCTTAACCACGATGTATCAGTTGTCTTATGTTATGATGTGTGTGTTTCCCTATCTCATGGACCACTATATCGCAGTAATCTTTTTGTGTCCTAATGTTTGTGTTTGTGTCCCTAAAATCACGCACTATGTATCAGTTGTTTTCTTAGGTGTCAGGTTCATAGTCTCAAACATTTCTTTCATTAACACACACATTTGATAAGGCTTTAGTAGGGGTTGTGTTAGTGTTTCCATGGGTAGTTTCATGAGCGTAGTGATAGTCTGACAAGGCATCTGCACCGTGAACGTGAAAAAACACTCATGAGAACCCGACTAATCTTTTTTGTGGCCTTGGAAAATGTTGTTGTGGGATCCGAAAGTGTCTGAGAATATGTGTCTTTGTGTGTTTGTTTGCCTGTGTCTCCTAAACCACACAATCCCCTTAAGGCAACGCATGAACCACGGTCTTTGAGGGACTTGAGCCGTTTATGAAGAAGGGTCGACGGGGGCATGGGTGAAGCCCGTGACAAGGACCAGGTGCAGCCGTGGCCCTAACCTGAGACAGAGTGCGTCTTTTATGGCTTTAATTAACGTGCAGTGCGTCACGCGGGCACATGCAGGGGTTGATTCTCGCAGGAAGGCAACGTGCGAGTGTGAATTTTCTGCTTGTCGAAGTCTGTAGGAAATCCTCGTCAAATGATCGCTATTTCCAGTGTGTTTGTAACCGCCCGAATAAAGTTTTACAATCCTATACAATCCATAATGGTGAGGTTTCCGATGCAACATCAGATACAAGAGATTTCCTGTATAGTTTCTCACAAGTTCTTTAACTTATGTATGCAGGGTTGTAACCTTTTTTTGGTGCTGTTTGTAGCGCCGATAGGCTGTCTTGAGGGGCATCTTGGGCGACCCCGACCCGTTAGTGGCGCAGGCGAATTTCATTTATACTGGCTGCCGTGATATATAACTCTTGCATGGCTCATGCTGCCCCCCGGTGCTCCTCTTGACTGAAGTCGCTGAAGTTAGGGTTGATATGAAGATCTGGGCAGCATATGGGTAATCTTCCGCCACTCGGCGATGGTTAAAAAATCAACGCGTTTCGGTGGTTCTCGAACCTAGGTCCATGGGGTCACCAAGCCTGCACGCTGACCACTCGGCCACCGCCTCCCCGTAATTAGGCAGAACTCGTGTGTATGACTTTTCTGCATGAAGAAGATTGAAAATCCTCGTTACATTACTGTCAGTTCTGTGTTTTCTAGTATTTGACTGTCACGATCACTCTATTGTTATATTTGTGTCTGCTCGTCTATGGGACTGTTTATGTCGAAATTTGTTACAGGAACTTGTCATATAATCGTCATTTCTGTGCTTCCCTGTGTTTTACTGTCACTTTTCATATCCAGGTATACTATAAATATAAATAAATATAAATAAATAAATATAAATATAAATAAAAAACTTTCTCTGCTGCGCTAGACATATTGAAAGCCTTCGATAGAGTCTGGCACAAGTCTTTGCTTTCTAAACTGCCCTCTTTCGGATTCTATCCCTCTCTCTGTTCCTTTATCTCCAGTTTCCTTTCCGGCCATTCTATCTCTGCGGTGATAGACGGTCACTGCTCTTCCCCTAAACCTATCAACAGTGGCGTTCCACAGGGCTCTGTCCTATCACCCACTCTCTTCCTGTTATTCATCAATGATTTTCTTTCCATAACAAACTGTCCTGTCCACTCATACGCCGACGACTCCACTCTGCATTATTCAACTTCTTTCAATAGAAGACCCTCTCAACAAGAAGTACACAACTCCAGACTGGAGACTGCAGAACGCTTAACCTCAGACCTTGCTATCATTTCCGATTGGGGCAGAAGGAACCTTGTGTCCTTCAATGCCTCAAAAACTCAATTTCTCCACCTATCAACTCGACACAATCTTCCAAACACCTATCCCCTATTCTTTGACAACACTCGGCTGTCACCGTCTTCAACACTAAACATCCTCGGTCTATCCTTAACTCAAAATCTCAACTGGAAACTTCATATCTCCTCCCTCGCTAAATCAGCTTCCTCGAGGTTGGGCGTTCTGTATCGTCTCCGCCATTTCTTCTTCCCCGTGCAGTTGCTATCCATATACAGGGGCCTTGTCCGCCCTCGTATGGAGTATGCATCTCACGTGTGGGGAGGCTCCACTCACACAGCTCTTTTGGACAGAGTGGAGTCTAAGGCTCTTCGTCTCATCAGCTCTCCTCCTCCTACTGATAGTCTTCTACCTCTTAAATTCCGCTGCGATGTTGCCTCTCTTTCTATCTTTTATCGATATTTCCACGCTGAACTTGCTAACTGCATGCCTCCCCCCCTCCCGCGGCCCCGCTGCACACGACTTTCTACTCATGCTCATCCCTATACTGTCCAAATCCCTTATGCAAGAGTTAACCAGCATCTTCACTCTTTCATACCTCACGCTGGTAAACTCTGGAACAATCTCCCTTCATCTGTATTTCCTCCTGCCTACAACTTGAACTCTTTCAAAAGGAGGGTATCAGGACACCTCCTCCCGAAACTGACCTTTCTTTCGGCCACCTCTTTTGATTTATTTTTGGGAGCAGCGAGTAGCGGTCTTTTTTTTATTAGTTTTCTTTTTTTGTGTGCCCTTGAGCTGTCTCCTTTGTGCTAAAAAAAATATAAATATATATATATATATATATATATATATATATATATATATATATATATATATATATATATATATATATATATATATATATATATATATATATATATATATATATATATATATATATATATATATATATATATATATATATATATATATATATATATATATATATATATATATATATATATATATATATATATATATATATATATATATATATATAAATAATGGTAATACTGTACAATGCGCCGCTTCCTGTGTGTTCCTTCAAGGCCTAGACAACAGCATCCATATGATTAACATTCATGAGAAGAGACTTTTCCGGAGCTTCGTTTTGCCCCGCCTCTGCTTTGATGAAGTATGCATGTTTCCTCCTCCGCCTGACTCGAGGAACGGAAGTTCGTATTATGATATGCAGAAAGAAAGAGAAGAGAAAGTTTAGGCTCGGATATGTGATGTTTAATTCCAGTCTGCGTCAAAAATGTGTTGTTCTGGCTCCTCAAAATAGTTAGTTTTAGCGTCAACGTTAATGAGAGAAAGTTTAAAATCAGATGTTTGATGTATAATTCCAAGCGGCGTCAAAAATGCGCTGTTCTGGCTTCTCAAAATAGTTAGTTTTGGCGTCAGTGTTAATGAGAGAAAGTTAAGAATCAGATGTTTAATGTAGAGTAATTTGAAGCGGCGTCAAAAATGTGTTGTTCTGGCATCTCAAAATAGTTAGTTTAGCGTTAACGTTAATGACAGAAAGTTAAGAATCAGATGTTTAATGTTTTATTCGAAGTGGCATCGAAAAGTATATTGTTCTTGTTTCTCAAAATAGTAACTTATGGTGTTAACGGTAATGAGAAAGAAAGAGACTCAAATACTTAAGGTTTGATTCGAAGCAAAAATGCGTTGTTCTGGATTCCCAAAATAGTTACTTTTAGTGTCAACGTTCACAAGGGAGGGAAACAAACTCAGGTGTTTAGTTATATTTCCGAACTATATGAAAAAAAAAATCTTGTTCTGGTTACTTAAAATTGTTACTTTTAGTGTTAACATTAATGGTAAAAGGAAAATAGAACACGTGAAGGGCTAGCAAGTGCACTGGGTCTAATGTCGGTATTCTTAGACGCTCCCTTCGCCTACAGCAATCACTTCTAAAGGTAAAATAGAGGGCAAACGCGTCACTATGGATGGTAAAGAAGAAGTAGGAGAAGAAGAAAAAGAACAAGAAGAGAAAACAAGAAGAAATTAAGAAGAAAATGAAGAAGAACAAGAACAAGAACAAGAACAAGAAGAGAAAACAAGAAGAAATTAAGAAGAAGAAGAACAAGAACAAGAACAAGAAGAGAAAACAAGAAGAAATTAAGAAGAAAATGAAGAAGAACAAGAACAAGAACAAGAACAAGAAGAGAAAACAAGAAGAAACTAAGAAGAACAAGAACAAGAACAAGAACAAGAACAAGAAGGAACAAGAACAAGAAGAGAAAACAAGAAGAAATTAAGAAGAAGAAGAACAAGAACAAGAACAAGAACAAAAAGAGAAAACAAGAAGAAATTAAGAAGAAGAAGAACAAGAACAAGAACAAGAAGAGAAAACAAGAAGAAATTAAGAAGAAAATGAAGAAGAAGAAGTAGGAGAAGAAGAACATGATGACGATTTAGATGAAGAAGATGGAGATGAGGAGGAAGATGATGATGATGATGATGAAGTAGAAAAAAAGAAGAAGAGAAAAAAAGAAGGAGAAGGAAGAGAGCAAGAAAAGGAGAAGATGAAGCAGAAGAAGAAGAACAAAAACAACAACAGCAGCGACAGCAACAACAACAACACGTTCGCGGTGCAGAAACTTTCTCAAACAACCACCAGGGTCATAAAGCTAACCATGGCAATGCCCACAACCCCTACGGAAGCCTTGTTAAACGTGTGTGCATGGACGCCGCATGGTTCAAGAATATGGGCGTTACTAAGGTACTTTAAAATTTTGGTATTCGTATAGACCAGAGGCTCTCAATCTTTTTTCAGTGATGGCACCCTGAACTTATGTAAATCCTTTTGTGGCACCCCTTTCCGCCACACACACACCTCACATGGATCAACTTCTTATACTCAATTGTACCTGTTTAAATTACTTTAATTAATGAATTAAAATTAGTATCCATACTCAAACCAAAAATTAACGTACGGTGCAGTACATGCCCAAACAGAACTCATCAGTCGAATTAGATTAACTTAAGAGTTATAAATGCAGACTAACATAAAC